>NC_056524.1:177910533-177982706 GCF_019175285.1 Sceloporus undulatus
ACCTTGGGCAAATCACACTCTCTCAGCCTCAAAGGAGGGCAATGGCAAATCCCCTCTGAATAAACCTGACACCAAAATCCCATGATAGGTTTCCCCTAAGGTCCCCCTAAGTAAAAATTGACATGGAGGCACACAACAGCAACCCATTTCCAAGATATCTCATTATGTATATGCAAATAATCCAAAATAATAACAAAACAACCCTCTGAATTCCCAAACACTTCTGGTACAAAAATGTGATCCAAACAATTTGAATCCCCCCCCTCAAAAAAAACCCCCAAACTCAATGGATTTTGATATCCACAAAAAGTCCTGGAACTAAACTCCTGCAGACACCAAGGACCCACTGTACCAGCAAATACGCAAAATGAATAACAACCTGCCTGCCAAACAGTCCCAGGGTCCCTCAGTCCTGAAAATGTCCCCTGCTAACTAGCCCAACATCTTCACCATTCTGTGCTTCCTCCTTGGTGCTATATATATTTGCTTGCTCTCCTTGAATACAAACACACCTAGGACAAGAATAAGAAGATGGGGAAAATAATCTTCTACATGCTTTGTGTTCTCCCTTTTGGGAACCTGTGTGACTTGAGCCTGGAAAGAGATGGAAAGCAGTGCTAACAGTAATGGGGAATGGTGGGGCAAAGGTAGGGTTGGGGGTGGGACAAGAAGAGAATCATGTCCAAACATCATCAAGACCTGAAGCCAGTAATGCTACTGAAGGTGATCTTTCGCTTAGTAAAATGAACATAGATTGTGTACACTTGGGTTTCAGCAGAGACTATTTCAGGCACAAAAGAAGTTCAGGCTCCAAGTGGTTGCAAGTTGTAAAATGTCTTTGGAATGGCTGGGATTTGTGTAAAATACTCAAGGGCTGGTTTCTGCCTTCATCTCCAGAGTTCTTTCTGCTTCCTTTACTTCAAGCTGTAGATCTAGCCACATACTGTAGGGCTCTTCACCTAATCCTGTGGAAGACCTTGGAAAAGTCAACTTTGAAGACTAAAATGTCCAGAAATCCCACAATGGCCATGCAGTCTGGGGAATTTTAAAAGATGTAGTTCAAAAAAGGCTGTTTTCCAAGTTTTGTTTCCAGGTCCAGATTTGGGTATGGCCACCCGCAATGGATTGTCCTTGATAGCTAGGAATTAAACCATCATGTATCTAAGGGTGCATCTACACTGTATAAATAATGCAGCTTGACACCATTTTAAGTGGATCCTGGGATTTGTAATTTTAGTATTATTATTATTGTTCTTGTTGTTTATTTATATAGCGCCATAAGTTTTACACGGCGCTTTACATAGTTATAAAACAAGATACATCTAAATGAGAAAGCAACAAAATTATAAAATAATGATGTAACATTAAAAGAACTCTAAAACAGCAGGCTATAAAAACAATACACACAAATGGATACTTATCTGATGGTCAAAATCAAGCTGTAAGCTGAAAAGCTTCCCTAACCAAAGTTGTCTTTAGTTTGGACTTAAACTTAACTAAGGAAGTGATAGTCCGCAAATGTCTGAGAAGAAGATTCCAGGAATGAGGAGCAGCAAGAGAAGTCTTTAGCCTTCTCTGCCAAAGAATGCTGGTGCCTCACAAATCTCAGGATTTTGTAGGATGGAGTTATGGCAATTAAATGGAGTCATACTATTATTTCTACAGTGCAGATACACCCAAAGAGTTTCCTTACAGCCTAATTCTCATCACACACATTCCCCCACCAACCATTAAGATTGGTGGGGAAGATCTAAGCTGTATGTAGCACAAAAAATCTGGAGGGTAGCAGGCTGGAAAAATTAGATGAAGACTTGGACTTGAAAGATCAGCTATGAAGGAATTAAATAAGATCTTCAAATATAAAGATATATAATTAAATAACAATGCCAGACTCAACCATGACATAATATTTCAAATTTCTATGTGAAAACTAGAGTGAAGAAAAACTGCAGCTACTGTACTTGAACATGTATGTAATGAGATGACATGGATCACGAGAAAAGACGTAATACTGGGGAAAGTGGATGGCAATAAGAAAAGAGGAAGACCACATTACAGATAGATTGACTTAATGAAAGTGAAGGCAGGGCCCTGAACTTGCAAGACCTGAACATAGCTGTTGATGACCAGCGCTCTTGGAAGTCATAGGGTCAGCATATGTCAAAGCCGATTTGACATGGAATAATAACAACAACAAAAGTTGGAGAAGGCTGGTTTAGATGCTCTTATCCGGTGCACTTTGCTAAATCCTGCTCAGACTGTAATACCATCTTTCCTCTTATTTAATCAGTGTGCTCTGTGTAAACCAATCTTCCTTCCGTCCTTTCTTCCTTCCTCTTTCTTTCTCTTTCACTCACTAAATTCCAGACTGTGTCATTCAGTTGCCTGTATTTGCCTGCATGCAACCCTACTGATATGCAGTGGCTGCTTCTTGGTGCGAAAGTGGCCTCAGTTTTTTTGTAACAGTATTATCAAAGGGTGCAATCAGTTCCAGAAATGATGAGATGAAAAGATAAAAGATGAGGAAAGAAGGTCTCGTTGACAGAGAAGCAGGTAGTGCAAAAGGTGCCATCTAGCCCAAGCGGAACTATGTTCTAAAAAAGACATTTGAAGCTCAGTGTGGTTTACCACAATGTCTTACTGATCAGCTGGGTGGTCAGATGCAGAGGGTGACTAAAAGTAATTTTCCCACAGTTAGAGAAATGGGCACACATCCGCATATGTCTTGTGCTCACACAAAACCTCTGTGCATGCATGCAGAGGTCATCTCTGCATTACAGAGGTTGGCTGCAGTGAGGCTTTAGACATTTTTCTCCCTAACCCTTGTGACTTGGACTTAAGCAGAACCTCAGCATACAAACAAGCTTCTGTCCTTTTAATTGCATCAGCCTAACCCTTTCTCCCTTTTACAATTTCACTTATAAACATAAGCAGGCTTTTGAGTACATTATTGATGTATGTGTTCTCACAGTTCAAGAAGCCATGAGAGCCTAGCACGCTCTCTTTCTCTGTGAAGATCTGATGCCAGAAATAAACAAAGATCCCTCCATCTCCAGGTCTTCAGACAATGGAACATTGTTGATTTTAAAACTCGAAGGATCCTTATATAATAATGGAAATCAAAGGAGGTCTGTTGACATCCAGTTAAAGGTTCCAGGCCCCCAGGAGCAAAATTCAAAAGAGTTACTTATGTGGCCTACAACTCCCAGAATGACCAAGTTGTCATGTAGCCCACAAAGTGTCTCTAAGGAGGAGAGCCAGTTGGTGGATACCTGAAGTAGTGACACAAAACAATACCATCCCTTTCCTCAGGAGGTGTGGTGGGATGTGACTGCACATCAGGGTTGGGAATCATGCAGCCCTCCAGATGTTGTTGGACTGGGACTCACAGCTTTTTTCACCATTGGTGCGCTCTCTCTCTCTATACACAGACACACACACACACCAGCTAGGACTGTTGGATGTGTTGTCTAACAACATCTGGAGACTTTCCATCCTTGCCATACAATTTTAGACCATTTTTAAAAATATTTTTGTTGGTCTGGTTGGTTGCATGTTCTCTCTCTCTGGGTCTGTGTGAGAAGGGGAGAGAGAAGAATAAAGTTGGCTTTATTTATATATAAGGAATTAAAATATTTTTCTTTCAGTCCTTTATATTGGTCCTTTACGTTTACATCTTTTACCTCTTTCACTGTAACACACTTTACGCACTGCTTGTAGAAATAACCTGATAAGCAGGCAACATTAAGGTGACATTTTTGGGTGCTATTTGATCCATCCCTTCAGCCAAATTCACTGCCGTTTCTCTTGCCCTGCGATGTTTAAAAGGTATGGGATGCATGTGAAATACAAGGGGTTAAAGTATCATCTGTGATTGCAGCAATGGCTTTCAGCACTAATCCTCCTGTGCTGGGGGCTGTGGGGGGGAATGAAAGGGTCGTTTTAATGCAGTTCAATTTTCTTTTTATGATTATATGCACTCCAGCCATTCCACTTGTAATTTAATGATAACCCTGAATGGCTTATCAAGTGGGACAGTTATCTCCCCACACCCGATTAGATTTTTTTTTTTATGGTGAACACAGCAGGGAGCTCAAAATATAATGTTGAAAATAATCTTTTGCAGGCTTTACTCTGCCATGAGATGGATGGTACCAATGGACGCATCCCCCGTTTAGCTCTTGCGTTTATGTGGGGTGAATTAAGAGATGGGGAGCAGGCATGGGGGGGGGGAGATTTAAGCCTTTCCTACCCTTGCATGACTCACATCCATTGTCAATGATATCCACTACTGTTCAACATTATTCCCACCGATATCTTTGGTATCACTATGAAGAGATGAATGCTTTATTATGTTTTTTCAACCAGGTCTGGAGCTTTGATTGTATGGACATGAGTCACCCTGAAACAGCGAGTGAACAAAGATGTGCAGGAAAATCAACAATTGCTCAGAAGAAATAGGAAGCAGGCAAATGTAGCAGAGGAAAATGCTGAGCTCTGTTGTCAAAAAGTGGATGATAGTGTATGTGTAAGTTGCCTGTTGACTTATGACAACCCCTTGAATTTTATAGGGGTTTCTTTGGCAAGGAATCCCCAGAGCTTATTTTGCAAGTCCCTTCTTCTGAAATATAGCCTACAGCCCCTGGGATTAGATGTAAGTCTCACATCCAAAAAGCTTGTAGGAGATCATAAAACAGCATACTGTGTTGCTCCTTACATTTTTTAACCATTTGTCCATTTATTTGCTTGTGTCTAACTTCAGCACTTGGAAAAGCTCTATTTTGGGATTCAAAGCCCAGAATCTCCCGATCAGCATGGCCACTGGTCAAGTTGATTAAGAAATTCTGAGAACAGTGAACCAAAAAGTAAGTTTTCCAAACTCTGGTTTACATTTCTGCAGTTGTACTGTAGCGACCGCCTCTCAATCTCTAAAAGCACAGGGCATCCATTTATCTTTTCTTTTCAGTCTCTAGTGGCCCAGACTGCACCTAAGATCATGATAAGCATTCATCCTCCTGGGTGGTATTAACCCATCCCTTTGGCATCTGATGGCTTTAGAGCTGTGTGCCTTTCGCTATGTAAAATCACTTCATCAAACATATAAATATCAAGGCATTTCCCCAGATAGTACTCTGGTATCCTTCTGGATGCAGATTGATTCAGCTGAAAATGCAAATCTTGAACAACCAGCTATTATCCAACTAATACAAGGCCTAGGCTGAAGGTGACATCATCAATGTCTCTGGATTTCAGCAAAGCAGCTTATCGACTGCACATCAGAACTTGGATTAGGGAGGGAAAAAAACCCCACAACACCCCCCATCTCTCATCAAAGTCTGTTGCTGGTTAAAGCAAAAAAGGACTCCCCTTGCTTATATGGACCATCTAATCCTCCAGACACAATCACTGTTCTCTAGCACCACTCATAAACATGCCTTAATGACATGATATTGAACTTCACTCTTCATTATTTCACTTCAGGTTTACCACTGGGCAAGTGAGGGTGTAGCAGGGAAAGCATACCATCTACTACTGTGAGCAAAACTTAAATGTGGCTGCATTATTTGCTTGGTTATATAACCCCACCAGTTCTGCATTTTACAAATAGGAACTCACTGGCTGTAATGATCTGCAGTTTTAGGAGCAACTGTTAAGAAATGTGCACACTTCAAGATTGGCTATTTGGCTGATATTTAAGACAGTGAATGGTCCTCAGATGTGACTGGAATCACATGTGTTGGTTCTTCCTTAAAGGAAGTGCTGGAGCAATCTTGGGGATAGCTGAAGGAACAGCATTTTCATAAGACTGATGACTTTCTTTAAGTGTCCATTCTACAAATCCTTGATTGTAGGCATATATCGGACTGAGACAAATCAAAAGCCCTACTTAAAATCAATGAGCAGGATGTCAGTTGATGTAACCTTCTAAAGCTACCACATCCTGCCTGATTTTAGAAGTTTAGCAGGATGATCCCTGGTTAGTACTTGGGTGGGAGCCCACCAATGAATACCAGGTGCTATAGGCTCTATTTCAGATGAGGAACTAGTTAACTACCTCTGAAAGGTTTACTCCAGCAGACTGGAAGAGGGCAAACATTGTTCCCACCTTCAAAAAGGAAAAAAAAAAAAGGACCCCAACAATTATTGCCTAGTTAGCCTGACATCAATACCAGGAAAAATGATCAAGCAGATCATTAAATGGAGTTTGTGAACATTTAGAAGGGAATGCCATAATCACAAAAAGTCAACATGGGTTTCTGAGAAACAAGTCATGCCACACTAATCTGATCTCCTTTTTTGATAAAATTATGAGGTTGGTAGACAAAGGGAATGCTGTACATATAGCATTGGCGCTGGATATGTTTAGCCTGGAGAAGAGATGGTTAAGAGGTGATATGATAATCCTGTTAAAGCATTTGAAGGGGTGTCACACTGAGGATTGAGCAAGCTTGTTTTCTGCTGCTCCAGAGACTAGAACTTGGAACAGGATAAGAGATTCTACTTCAACATTAAGAGGAACGTCCTGACCGTAAGAGCTGTTTGAGAGTGGAACACACTTCCTTGGAGTGTGTTGGAGTCTCCTTCTTTGGAGGTCTTTAAACAGAGGCTAGATGGCTATCTGTCAGGGATGCTTAGATTGTAAGTTCCTGCATGGCAGGGGGTTGGACTAGATGGTCTTTGTGGTCTCTTCCAACTCTTTGATTCTATCAGTATTTCTCACCTAAGAACACCCTATGAAATTCATGGGGTCACCATTAGTGGATAGATGACTTGAAGGCACATACACACACATTTTACAATTAAGTTTACAGCACAGTTTTCTATATAGATGTGTTTCAATTCCTTTCCTAAAAATTCTGACATGGATTTTGTCTTTTTCACAAATGTTGCATGTGCCTGCATGACACAAAATATCAAAGATCTGAAGGAAACCTGGCTTCAAGTGTTGAATGAGCAGCAAGACAATGGTTGTCTTTGGTTTGTTAGAATAGGACAAACTGACCTGCTATTGCATGAGATGACACAATGAAGCAACTGCATAGTGAAGCAAGCGACCAAGTAGTATGAGTCAGCATACTGCTTATTTATGACAAGCCAAATGTTACCAAATTGTGTGAATACAACCAATATGTAGATGTATTCACTGAATGTTCGTTCCACCATGATCCCAAGATCTCTTTAGTTAATTACAGTCAGTGCAGCTCTCACCAGTTAACTGGAGAGGTTGGGTGTTGCTCCAGTGTGGATCACTTTGTACTTATTCATATTGACTCTCGTCTTGTTTGACCATTTTTGGAGGGGATCATAAACTGATTTTTCACTAGTCCTTTCTAATTCAGAGTTTTTGTTGCTCCACTGCTCATCCAAACCCACAGATTATTTGCAAATTTTAAATTGCACTGATCTCAGTGCAGTTCTCTGTGTGCCTCTCTCCTTCTGCTCCTCCACTGTGAAAGAAATAACTATATTCTTGTTCCTTATTTCCCATCTTCCACCCTCTAACTGCACCATAAAAGTTCTCTTCCCTTATCCTACAACTGCTAAGTTTAATCAGAATCCTACAGAGAGAGACTTTGTCAAAGGCTTTTTGAAAGTATAGAGAAATAATATCTGTGAGATCACCCCTGCAGTGAATATCCGCAATTACGCTGATCTTATTTCCAAGAAATAATGGTGGATAGCTCTCTTGATGGAAATCAAATTAATGCCTTTTTGAAACATTTCTTAAATCTGATCTCTTGAAATAAGAAAAAAAAAAAAAACCAAAAACAGTGGTGTGTGGCATTTATCCTTTCCGCCTCAAGAAAATGCTTTAGAAAGAAAGATAGAGAAGGGAAACTAATGAACATGCAGTGTATGGATTTATTTTACAGATTTATCCATCATGAGCAGAGTCCTGTTAGTGGCTAATGCATAAGTAAGTGTGACTTGGGCACTCATATGTATCTTTATCGATGGGATGCAGGAAGCTATTCTGTCGCTCTTTGTGCACATCCAATATCTCCCCCCCAAAACTGTCAAGCTCCAGAAAGGGCAGCTATTGTTGCTTCTTATTGGTGGAGAGGTCAAAGAAAGAGGAAGAAGGGCTAGTCTTCATTCCAAGAGGAAGGAAAAGGATGATGCACTCCATCTGGGAGTGTGCCCTCATTTCTTTCCCTGATGAGTTCAGACCAGCTGCATCTTCTCTGAATTGTCTCTGCTCTCCCTACTCCATATCAATAGGGAGAAGTTGCAGTGGCTCTTTCCAAATGGGGCACGGAGAATGTAGATTTGCATGGGTGGAGCACTGAACTGTGCCCACTTGATGTAGGATCAAGGAATGACAAATGGGGGGAAATAGACCAATTGCAGCAGCAGCAGCCGTCACTATCACCACCGATCAGGGAATAAAAGGGTGCTAAACAGCACTAAGCCCCTTTCCAAAAGTACGTCCAGATAAATCACCGAAAGGGCACACAAAATTGGATAAATGATTTCTGCTTATTCCTAGTAAAAACCAAATCTCTCTCTCTCTCTCTCTCTCTCTCTCTCTATATATATATATATATATATATAGTTGATAGGGTTTCATTCTTGGGGATGGAACACTTTTTAATGGAATGACTTTGCTGTCTGCCATCTGGCAATGTACTTACTCAATCCCTAATGGGAAATAGATAAGTGCCAGCACCAGGTGTTGGTGTGGGCAAGTTAGCTTTTTGTCTGCTGGATCTTTAAATGGTTCTGCCTGCATGGCAAGCAGGGTGCATGGTTTTCTGTCATAGCTGATGTTGCTATAACTACTTTCCATCTGATGTGTAGCACTGTAAAGGCAAGAGTCTCCTCACATTAGAGCCCTGGTTTGGGATTATCACCATGTACACAGGTAATGCTTAAATAGGTTTCCACTGGGCCATAGCAATATAGAGACCACTCTCAGTAGAGCTACCTTGTGTGAACATCTTAGGGCTTGCTCACACTAATATGTACATTACTTGATTTCCTTGTATTTGATTGCTTTGTGACTAGCAGCTGAATGAATTTATTTATGTATGTATCTATTTAATGAGAGCCAGCGTGGTGTAGTGGTTTAAGTGTTGGACTATGGCTCTGGAGACCAGGGTTCGATTCTCTGCTTGGCCATGAAACTCACTGGGAGACCATGGGCAAGTCACACTCTCCCAGCCTGAGGGGAAGGCAATGGCAAACCTCCTCTGAACAAATCTTGCCAAGAAAATTCCATGATAGGGTTGTCATATGTCAGAAATAACTTGAAGGAACACAGCAACAACAACAATATTTATTTAACATCCCAGCACAGTGCCCTTGATTCCTTTGGAAAACTTTTTTTGAGTTGAAGTGAAGTGTTAGGAACATTCTACCTTTGGTATTATTTTTGTGATAATTTGCTTGCATATATTTTTGATCAACTGAAAATGAGTGGTGTGAATCAGACAAATCAGATCATCACAACACTCAGCTTATTAGATTTTTCTACTATGTTAGGCCTTCATCTGATAAAATCCCCCTGTTTACTGGCTATTTCAGATACAGACAGGCCAAAATAAAGCTGCTTCAAGTCACTTTGGAGGTATGCTGTTTAAATGATACATGCATCCCAAGAGTCCAGAAGTCACACCAAAAGTCCTAAGGACTGGAGTGCAGCTTTGGTGCAGCTTCCAGACTCTTAGGGTGCATGCATCATTGAAACACCATACCTCCAAAGTGACCCGAAGCAGCTTTATTTTGGCCTGTCTGTATAGGGCCTAAGGGTACAAAATAGTTAAGAGTTTAGTTTCTCTGAAGATGGTAGCCACAGATGCTGACAAAAAGTCAGGAATAAACTCTTCTAGAACATGGCCACATAGCCCGAAAAACCCACAAAAAACTATGGATGCTGGCCATGAAAGCCTTCAACTTCATAGTTTAAATTTCATTTCACACATGGCTCTTGTTTCATAAATTTTACATGTGGTGAGCCACAGAAGCAACCCCCAGGTTTTTGTTTGTCTCCTCCTTACAATATGAAGAAATCTACTTGTGAAATGGGCTCATTCATGTATAACCAAACAATAAATATATTTTTTAAAAAATTGACACCAGTAGGCCTGGCCTATCTGCTGTGAAAATGAGCCTCAAACCTAGGGCAAGTAATTGAGGAGGTCCTGCCTATGTAAAGGTTCTGTAGGAGAGAGTGCATGAAATTGAGTTTTGCTCCCTGTTTTGATACATCCTGGCTTACATATGAACCTGTCCATTGATTCTTTGTAGCTATACATTAATGAGTACTGGGGTCATAGCTTCAGTTGATAAAGCATTGTATTCGATCTTGGGGCAGCAGGAAAAGCACAAAGGATGACAGTGTTCACCCAGTGGCTGTGTAAGAGCTACTGGAACAATGAGCACAACTAGTACAAGCAACCTTAGATGAACACTTAGTGTAATGAAGCTATATCCAGTTAGTGAGCAACTACTCTAACAGCTGATGGAATAGCCAGCCTGGCTATTGCACAAGTGGAATCAAAGTTTGTACAAGAGTGAACATGAGGCTCCTGCAAGCAATAGGACACGCTTCTCCCACCTAGTGCTTTCCAGATGATTTGAACAACTGCTCCCAGAATCCCTGAATCCATTCTTTATGGAGCTGATGGGGATGGCAGTCTAAAACAACTGGAGGGAAGCAAGTTAGAGAAAGCCATGATAGCTTTTTCCTACCAGGATGATTCCATTAAATATAATCCAGATCTGTTAAGAGCCTTATTGTATTAGGTGCTTCTCCTGTTAAAACAGCATTGATTTCAAAAGTGCTATGCAGTCAGAACTACTCTTTTCCCTATTGTACCTTCACAATCTTTCTGGCATTGAATCCTTTGTTTGTGCTAACAGCTTATTACATGCAGCATTTGACACTACACATATAATAATACCAAGTACCACCCTTTCCCCTAGTTTGGCATATATGGACGCACACAGATCCCCCCAAACAGAAATATAAATTAAAAGCAGTCTTGTGTAAAAAGTCTCTGTTTTCCTTGTCTGTGTGGTGGGAGGGGAGGGGGGGAGAATTTCCTGATATGGGATAGACTTGATTAATCACTGGCAAACAAAAGCATAAGCTACACCTGGAGCATCAAGTTTGAAAATTAATTTGATAATATTAAAACGATAGTTAAGAAATTAATTCATTACCACCAACCCAGACAACAGATAAGGGGTGAAGGGCCAAGAATAGAGGAAATGGCTTAAAGGGCATGACTTCGTATGAGCTAAGCAAAAACCAGCCTACCAACCTACCAAACCAATCCCTTATTCCATTCCATTCTTCTGCAATTGTTAAAGCACAATTTTAACTTCAGGGACAATAATGAAATTTAGTGCATTAAGCCAAAGAAGCAGAAAAATCTAATGTGTTAATAACTCAAGAATTCAAACAACTAGCTATTTCCAAGCCTTGTCTTTGACACATCCAGGCCAGAATGCTATTGGTGTGCTGTGCTAGCAGTGTTACTTTTCAGGGGCTGAGTACTGGTAGCATGGGGACCAATTAAAATCTGCTGGCTTTGAGCAGCCTATTTCTCTACAATTCTCTACATTCGTCATGGCTGCTGTGTCCTGGCCATTTTCCTCTTGGTGCCACTGCCTATCCCAGTATAGTTAATCTGGCATAATGTACCAACAGGATTCTGGCTGTGGATTAGTGGTAAACAAACATTAGGGGAATTTTGGGTCTTCTCCCTTCCAACCAGTATGCCAACCAGAATACTTTTTTTAAAAAACTACATCTCTGGCTAGAGACATATTGGTGAAAAGTTGCCAGTTGTTACAGTTAATTTGGAGCTCTATGCATTGACAGAATTGGGGTCGAAATCAGCTCAAAAGCAGAATATGTAATTATTTGTCAACATGAGTGTTATAAATGTAATGAGAATATATATTTTGTTGGGGCACAAGTAAATATAATGAGAAACATTTCTTGTTGAGGCACAAGTAAGATTCTAACAGGGATTTAAAAACAAATAAAATAGCATATATAAACATGTGGAACAGTGAGTCAGCATGGTGTGGTGGTTTGGAGTGTTAAGACTACGACTCTGGAGATCAGGGCTTGATAGCCATGGAAACCCATGGATTGGCCATGAGCAAATCACACACTCTCAGCCCCAGAAAACCCTGTGACAGGGTCGCCTTAGTCAGAAATGACTGGAAAGCACACAACAAACAATAAAACACATGAAATACCAGTGATTCCTAACACCATTTGTAATATTATAATAAAAAGCTAGCAATTACACAAGTAAAGAAAAATATCCAAGATCCTGTATCATCAGATGTCACTACAATGACAGAGTCATTGTAGCTATTTCTGCTGATGCCACCATCCCTACAAAATACCTATCTCTTAAGCCAGGTTGTGCCCCAGTTGAAGGGTCTCTAGGTACTGCAACTTGGGAGTGCTGGGAAATGAAGCCTGCAATGTTGTCCTGGTCGCAGGGCATACTGAGACAGGCAGCTGGAGAGACCCTTTGAGGTCCTGCTGCAGCTACTTTTCTGGTTTAAGAGACAGGGTTTTAGGGTAATGTTCAGTCATTAATAACAGTAAATGTGAATCTCAAGTTATGAGAAAGTAAATTTGGCTTACAATCTCATAAATATTGAATATGATGCCAGCCTATGGTTGCTGCCACACTGCAGAATTAATGCACTTTCCCACTGCTTTAACTTATGCTATTGCAGTTGGTTATGGCACCAGAGGTCTCTGACAGAGAAGGCTATGTCACAAAAACACAAATCCCAGTTTTCCACAGCATTGAGTATGGCAGTTAAAGTGGTATCAAATTGCATTGATTCTGCAGTGTAGATTCAGCCTAAATTGCCTAGATGAGATGTGCTATTAGGAGAGTGAAAAATACTGCTAGTACTTGTATCGTTGCACTGGGTTTAACCATTGTACCAATGGTAGAACAAGAGATAGTGTACACCTGTTATCCACTGTGCTCAACTGGACTAAACATCAGACATCTGTTGTTTTCCAAAACATCCATTTCCCCCCTACTGTTAGAGAAATCAAGCAAAGATGGAAACAAAAGAAAAGGACACAGTACTATATTTTAAGCAATTTTTAAACAGGTTTTATTTGCAATATACATAAACCAATTGCACAGTGGAAAAGTGCATTAAATCCCTCCCTTGTTTAAACTCTGGAAATTCTTTTTTCAGTAGCAGAACCGACATTGAGCTAGACAGCAACAACACAGTTGGATTCAGGATGGTTTCTTTTGTCACCTTGTTCCTTCCTCACAAGGAAAAGAAAGAACAGGTTCTTGCCTACGCATCTGAGGACATGGTTATCTAAAAAATTAAATAGACTTTTATGAGATAATGTTGATGCTTACTGTTCTATATGTATTTTTCTAGTTTTCTTAGCCATTCCAATTGACCCAAGAAGCTGTGAAAATAAACACATACATTTTTCATTAGATTTCACAGGACAAGTCCTGAAACAACACTTGGTAATTCATATCATCATTGAGAAATATCCTGAAGATGGAGTAGGGAAGACTTACATTAAAGTTTTATGACGTTTTGTAGAATTGTTGGGGTAAATTTGATCCCAGCTATCAACAGGTTAAATTGAGTCCAATGGGTTTTTTCAACTTACTTTCTTTTGATGGGATTTTGAACCATCTTCTCCCCTTTCTGCATGGAAGTTGGAAGGTTAAATGGAGAAGATATGTCTTGGGGCTTTTTCTCACTATGAAATAAAGTGAATTGCCGATCGGTTTAAATGAGCATCGTTCCCATTTAAAACCAGTTCCTGTTGTACTTTGATCAATTTCTGTTGCGATAAAGCAAGGCAAAGGTAAAAAACCCAGCTTTTCCAGACACTAGTTTCCTAGCGGTTCTTTTGAAAAGAATTGATTCTGAACCGTGTTCAACAAGTGGGAACGACAGATCTGAACTGCATCATTCTGGAGGGGAGGGACTAATGGCAGAGGGGTGTTTACAATCCCTCCTCTGTTTTTGGTAGATCCAGCATTTCACATACACTCCAGTGCTGCCTTTTTGCTTGTGGTGTGACCTATGGCTACATAGTTTTTTCCCCAAAATAAAATTAATAGAACATTGATTCTTCGATCAATTAAAAAACAAACATACATTGAATGCCCTATGCCTTGCCTTCTTCTTCCTTCTTTTCCTCCTCCTTGCACTGCATTGCACCATCCCTTCCTCGTCCTCTTCCTCCTCCTCCTCATGCCACTCTACCCACTCCTCTTCCTCGTCCTTCCGCCTCACCTTCCTCTTCCTCCTCCTCCCGCTTCGCACCATGCCTCGCCTTCCTCTTCCTCGTGCAGCACTGCTTCTTCTTCTTCCTCCCCTTCCTTCCTCCTCCTGCCTCGCCTTCCTCTTCCTCCTCACCCCACACTGCCTCTTCCTCTTTCCCCTCTTCCTTCTCCTCCCGCCATGCAGCACCTTTCTCCTTCTCTTCTTCCTCCTTTACCCCGCCCCCCAGGCTTGCCATCCGCAGATGCTCAAATCTGTGGATGGTGAGCCCAGGCTGCCGCTTATGTCATTGATGATTGACATTCATTTTGAAGTGGCGCAAACTAGTGGGGATGACAATTGTGTCAAAAAAGAAGCAATTACATGGGGATAATGAAAAGATCTGGTTTCATAGTGGGAACTACGGACCTTTTGGAATCGATTACCAACATGGAGCGAAGGCGAATCGGAAATTGGTTTAAAGTGTAAATGGGAATGAGACCTTGGTGTGCTGTTTGGTAAAGATTGGTATGATTGTGAACAAGAGGAAAAAGTGTGTACTTCTTAAATTATCTGAAGATAGGCATTGTGAGTTTGACTGAACTAAACTGGGTTCAATTATCAAGCTTGTTTTAATACTAAAATGACATTAAAGACAAATCTACATGCAGTGTTGAAACAGTGGTAATGTAAAATGCTGTATGATTTGGGCTGGTGTGAAAAATTGGAAGGGCAGGATAAGGAAGAATGTAACTTGCAGCCTAGACACAAATGAAGCTAGTAAATCAAGTATGCATTTCAGGTATTCCACAGGTATGGTTGCAAAGAGCATCTGTAATGGTAGGAGTAATATTGAGGTTCAAGCAGGATGGTTGGTTCTATGTGATGGACTGGGACACCTGTATCTGTTACAAGGTGCATAGATAAATCCTGTGGTGCTTACCATTTTCTTCACCAGATGTAGCTCTGAACTCCTGGCAAAATAAATCTGTCCACCCCCTCTGCTCACATAACTTCTGTTATTTCAACATGTCAGAAGTATACAAGAGTAGTCTCCAAGCACTGAGTATTTTAGGACAATAAAGTTTCTTTCTAAACACTGGCTGAGATTCTGCATTGTTTGTAGCTATGTAAATGTAGGTACAAATAACCTAAGGAATCGTCCCTCGGCATCCACCTTCAACTTGGAGGAGTTACTTCAAATGATAGAGGTCTGTGGTATGGCCAAGAGGGGCACACTGGATGATGTTTCCAGCCCTGTCCTGACCCTGAACCAGAGTGTGATGTCATACAGTGGATTGGGGACCAGAGGGAGCCAGCCATGTCATCCTGAAGTGCTTTACTCAACCATGATGCAGATCTCCATCACTTGGAGCAGCTCACTGGAGTTTAAGGTGGACATGGGGGGCATTTATGATTGTGGCAATAATGACATGATTGTGAATACACAGCCTAGCTGAACATGGGTCAGATATGAATTCACAACTCTTGGTTACAAGTCTGTAACTGCCATGCAGGATGCCACCTGTCATTATTATCAAGGTGGTGGTTTTCATTTCTTTCCCCTTTTTATTTTTATGTGAACAAAATATCTTCAATTGCTTCTGGATAAAGCAATGAGGATCTCAGTGGAAAAGGCAATCTGATCATGATGGGGCCTCAGTTAGTACACTTAGTGTATTCTCAATTTTCCCTCCCAATTTGGTATATCTTATGTTGCCACAAGCTCACAAAAATATAACTATGATGTGTACAAATACTGTGTGAAAAAACATTGATGTAACATCATTTCCATGTTTTCTTAGTAGTGGGTGAATCTAAAGCCCTGTTTATGCATTACACACAAGCAAGCATGTGTCAAAAAAAGAGTGGGACCACTGTCATTCCCATTCTCACTGAGCTGTACAGATGCCCATGTGAACATAACAACATCAGAGGATGAGAGTAAGTTGGCTATCCTATGCGGAGGTGAAGGCCAGCAGTGTGATCCTCATTCCTCTTTCAACATGTGAGTGTTTTACATATGTGAACAAGGCTTAATTTACAATCCAATCTTATATACTTTTGTCAAATCACTTTTGATGGGAATTAACATTGGCATGCTCATTGCATCTCCTGACAGCACATTCCATTAATTAATTATGAACTGTTTTAAAAAGGACTTGCATTTGCAGTGTGGAAAAAGGTTTGCTGCTGAATATGTTTGAGGGTCAGTCTTCGGTGTCTCCAGATAAGAATGGAAAATACTTCTGCTTGAAACCAGGGAGCCCTGCTCACAATAAGCCAGTTGGTTTAATAGGTCTGACACAGTATATTGCAACTTTCTACATCCCTGCTGTCTAGTGACATTAGGAGAAGGGAATATTTAGTTCACATCCTACTGGTACCCACTGAATGGTTGTATACTTAAGCAGTGGGTCTAATAAGATAGATCTGGGGAATGGCAGTGATGGAGAAATTACGTACTGGGACTATCTATCATGTGTTCTCCTCTTCCCACCATACTTTATGGGAACTTTATGGACCCATTGAATCATGTGAGAATGAAACATTTTTGTTTTGAGATATTTTAAAATATTTTAGGATACTTCATGAAAGTTTGGAGTTGTCAGGTGGAAACCAGGACTCCTCTACCTTTAATAGTTGTGGAGAAAAGGGAATTTCAGCAAGTGCTGTTTGTCATGCAAAGTCCATCTGCTGAAATCCCCTTTTGCGCAACAGTTCAAGATGCAGGAGCTCTGCCCTGTCTTTCACCTGGCAGCCTGATGCAGGTTGAATGATGAAGCCCTACAGGCCTCATGGTTTCCCACAGAGATTGAATGGGTATGTCCCACAAAATCCTCTGTGACATGCTAGGATTTCATGGCCAGATGTGCATAGGCTCTTTTGTAAATTAAACAACACACGCACGCACAAGGGAGAGTATGTTCCCAGAAAGTGCAATTGAAATCTTGAGCTGAGGCTGCACGCATTTGCATCTACATCCCTGAAAAGATATCAGCTACTGTTTAAATAGAACAAATGAACAATATGAGCTTAGGGAGGATTCCACTGTTGCGTATGCCTAATGGCAGGATTAATAAACAAGATAAAAAGCTGAAGAGGAATCTGGATGGTGATCTCCACCAACTAATAAAACATTAATGTAGAACTCACTTGCCAGCTGTATGTACAGTATAACTTTTTTTGGTGGTTTTGGTTTCCACTAGCGCTTTATTGGTAGGCTGAAGATAAAGCATTTGTATCACGGGCTGAAATAACTCAGAAAGAAGTGCTGGGAGAAAAAGGATTTCTTTATTCTCTTGGAGAAACACTTGCTAGAGCAATGGGAGCATTTTTGCCACATTTTTTTTTGGCTGTCTTGGACTATATTAGGCCCAAAAGAGGCCATAACAATAAAAAGAGGAAATAAATGAAAGTGACTTCCAGATTACTCCCTGCTGTTAAAGAAGGCTCTAAAGTGCCTAAAAACATTGTCCCCCAACATACCTAAGGTGGAAGGTGCAATGGTGGTATGGCCTTCCAAGGTCTCCAGGAAGGGGCTTGTGGTCTTCTCCCACAGTAAAGACACAAATACGGTTGCCCCTCCATATTTGTTTCTTTTACTTTTGCAGACTTGACTATTCATGGATTTGATTAATATTTCTATCTAGGATCCTCTGGCGTCACTCTGTCAGAAGTTGTCCATAGAATCACACTGGAGGATGAAGAGATACCTAGAGAAAACAATTCTCTAGGCAACTGTAGGTTCTCCAGTGCAATTCAATGGTAAAATTTTGCCAGATGCACTGGAGGATCTAGAAATTCCTAGAGAGGTGTTCTTCCAGACAAAAACAACCCTGTGTTTTTTTTTAATTTACAGTTTTTTCACTTTCACCCCAGCAAATGGGAAGGGCCCACTGTACTATGTTTGGAGCAGTGGGGTCCATTTGAATGGAACATCTCTAATACAAATGCACCCAGTGGTGATTAGTTGCTCCCATGGCAATGGATGATGAATTTATTCTGGGTTCTAGTCTGAACACAAGAGGAGTTCACTAAACTGTGGAACCTATTTTGGGGATAGGGTTCAGTGTTTTGGATAGCTGCTTTAAAATTTGGACTAAAACTCAGACTGGATTGATGATGGGAGTGGCCTGCTTCCACTGAATAAACATGTATCTCTTTTGGGGTGAGCTCTAGAAACTTGTCTTTGGAACATGTCCAAATTTCTCCACGTCTCCACAGTTTCCACCATGTTCAGGTGGAACTGGAGAAGCAATTTTGCGGGCAGCCATGCTGCAGTTTCTTCCTTCCTCCAGTTCCTCAGAACAGCTTCTAGACTTCTTTTTTGTTATCTTGAGATGGTGCAATATTAATAAACGTTACTTTTTCAATATAATTCAGTATTGTGATTTTTAACAGTGGCCAGCGAGACTACTATGAGATTCTTGGAACCAAACCCCAGAGTATATCAAGGGTCCACTGTACTGTCAATGACAGAAACTGCCCCACTTGTGCTAGGGAGGGATAAGAAAACCTCCAAAACCATGTAGCTATTTCTTTTTACTAATGCAATCACAGCGGGAATGAGGCTTATGTGATAAGGTCCTTAAAGTTTAGTTCATTTTACTTGTCTCTTCCTTTTCAGCATTAAATGTATCCAGATTAGTGGACATGACTAACATAAATACTAAAAATCCATATAAAAACCTAGCCACTGAAAGAAAAGCAACAAAATTAAAATATCTTAAAAGATTATATGCCTAGTGCCTGTCTGAATAAAGAAATGATCATTGCATTCTAAAAGATGGCCTGTAGATAGCTTCAGGGAGGGAGTTTCAAATGATTAAAAGAAGCCCTGGATCAGGTGTAAAGGATTTCAGAATTGGAAAAAAAAGACATTTGGGGACTGTATCTTAATTCTAGTCTGGAAATGGTGCACAGATGTAGATCATAACATCTGTTGTGCATGAAAATGGACTAGCTGCTCAGCAGGACTCTGCTCCTGGCAAGACTGTTGTAAATACCGTGACAATTCCCTGTTCTAAAAACTCAAGGTTGGGATAGATACCTCAGGATGGCTACTTTACTTGCACTGAATTATGTTTTTCATGACTCAATCGTTGGATTGGTGGGGACTGCACCTTTGGCTTTGAAAAAAACTACCTGCAGTACCATCTATTAAAGTAGACTGCTTAAATTTACTACCAATAGGACAGAAAGGAGGAGGGTTGTTACTGGTCTAATGCGGATCTATGGTAATATCCTCATGTAAATATAGAAAACAAACTAATTTCCTTTTCAGTATCAGGTTCCTGCTGTCCCCAAATTTCCTGTAATTTTCTTCCTGCAGAAAACATTCAAGATGGGGGGAAAATTACTGCTCACATGTGATCGTTCGTCAACCTCAGCTCCTGAACAGGACATGTGGGCTGACAGTTTGTTAATTGAGCTTTCCCAACAAGGCATCATAAAATTTTATTTTGGCCAAAGCTGTGCTTACTAGCTAACCTCCGTTATATCATGCAGCTACTAACCCAATTTCTCAGCTGGACACACATATGCTTTTTATTTTTTAGTGATCAGCTTTCTGTCAACTCCTAGAGATTTCCATTATCCTTATTCTCATATTATTAATATTATCTAAGTTTTACAGTCTACCAGGTGTTACTGACTGGAGTTTTGGACCATCAGTGATTTGGGTTTTAGCCAGAATCAGTGAGGTAATGTTGGATAATGTGATACGTCTAAAGTAACATCACTGTTTCTAATTGTGCTATTCTGATCCTATCTGTAGTGAGTTCATTCAGACGTTTTGTCAGTCTTGGAATTTGTGTTGCTGCCACCACTGTTGTTGCCGTCATCCTTGTCCTCCTCTTCTTTGAAGGAAATTGACTGCCATTAAGCTTTCTAGTAAGAGTTCCTGGGAAGGGCCAAAACAATGGTTAATGATGTTGAACTTGAACAATTGTCTAATTTTGCATTCCATCTGTGGCAAAACCTCCTCAAGTCTGAGGACAGTATCAGACAAGGCTTTGAAACAGCAATTAAGGTTGGAGAATAGCGTTTTTGAAAATACTTCTTGCATGACGTTGTGTTTCTCTGATCATTGCTGTTGTGCCTGTGAAGTGTTGTTAGAGCGTCCCTTTTCTTTGATGAGGAAAACCCTTCCATAAGCTCCCAAATGTGCTGACTTTCCCGTATGCCACAGGTGCAAAATGTCATTGCTGTGGCAGTTCCGATATTGGCAGTCATGTGGTGTCAGTATCTTCTCCTGCTCTGCCCCAGATCCCTTTCGTTATTCCCATGCAAGCTTTTTCCCTTTCCTCGCTATTTCTTTTCTTTTTTTAAAAATTAAATCACATGAATATAGCCTCTGAATGTGTTAAAAATAAAAATAAGGAGTGTGGAAGAGAGTGCAAGGGATTGTAAATAGCAAAACTGCACCTTTGTGTTATTACAGAGATGTGTAATAATGAATGCTTCTAAACCAGTATGTTTACATTTTCTTTTACTAATGGGGTTGTGGTGAGACTAAGGCTTGTGTGATAATATCCTGACTCTTTGTGAAAAAGGGAGGTGTAAATAAAGTGTTTGATAGACTGCTACATTTAATTTTTTTCAAAAAATCATAATTTTTGGGGGGGAGGTGGGGAAGAATTCATCAGCATCAGAAGTTGAATGAAAGTTTTTTTAATTTACTCAAGATTAATCAGCCGCCAAGCCAACCTATATCCAAAGGACAGAAGGTGAATACACTAAAATGCACATCCTGTTAGTGACATATGTGGGTGTAAGCCCAACATGCTGAATATGTCCTTTTTTGTCATTGCAGATATTGATATTCTCTTCCTCCCCCTTCAATGACCAAAGTCCCCTGCCCCGGATTCACCATATTGCTGTGATTGTTTCCCTCCCCAAAACAAACAAACAAACAAACAAACCTTCCAGTACAGAGAACCTTGAAGGATCCAAGTGGATGGTGTCATTGGACTGTGTCTGGCTAAGGGGAAACCAGCCATCAGTCTCCAACAGTCACTAAATGATTGTGGAAAGGTGGCTATCACTATGGAACAGTGAGCACTGGAGTGGTGAGAGGTGAGCAACAGTGAAGTTCTAGTTGCAAAACTTTTATGATGTGCTTTGTGATGGAGGATTTTGGCCTGAGAATTGCTAATGTAGCCCTTGTGATTGCTGCTAGGCATGAGGGAATCCCAGAAGCACTTCCATTTTCTAGAAAACATGCCCCCCCCCCAAAAAAAATCTGTGACTCACAGGGAAATAGGTGGGCTAGATGGGAAGAAGCAATGCTATATATTACCTTGGGGTTTTAAGCAGGATTCTTCCTCATTGTTTGGGGAAAGTACACACACACACACACACACACACACACACACGTTGGAAAATAAGAATGAACTATTCCTCCAGTCTGAGGAAATGCCCCAGGTATTCAAAGTTTGATAAACAATAGTTTCATTACAGCAGACATGGAGTTATTGGATTCTAAGTCCCATCAGCCACAACCAGCATGACCAATAATTAGGATTATGGAAATTCCAGTCTAACAATGATTAGAAGGTTTAACTGCTCTAATTTGACAAAACTGGATGCCCAAATAGTCTGAAATATAATCTCTAGTGAAATCATGTAATTTTCTCTCTTTCATAATGCAAATGTCCTTTAATACTAGCTTTGACTGGCACAACAACTATAACTATTCCTGGACAGGGATGGCTATAGTGATTCATTGTTTGGAACCTCAAGAGTGAATTATTTTAACATGCATTTTTTGAAGAGATGATGTGTTGGACCAGAAGCAGCATATAGTGCAAAATGGTGACCTTAATTACATACTGAGCCAGATTTACAATGTTGTTTTTGGCATATCGCATACCCTATACAGGTTAGAACCAGGGGATCTGTTCACACTGCACAAATATAGCAGTCTGATACCACTTTAACTGCTTTGGCTCCATTCTATGGAATCCTAGGATTTATAGTTTGGTGTGACACACAGGATTCTCTACTGCACCTCCCTGAACTAAAGCTTTCTGGCAGAGGAGCTTAAATTCCTTACCAAACCACAGACCCCAGTTATCCAAATTTTTATGAAATGTAAATTTCATTTCCAGTGTGCCTGCCGTATCTGTGAGCCAGCTATCTGCTGATTTGAGCACTGCAGATCACCACGACACATTTTATTCAATGGCAGCACGTGGGTTTCCATGGCCCAGTGGGGAACTGAACCCTGGTCTTCAGAGTTGTAGTCTGATGCTTGAACTACTACACCATGCTGGCTTCTCTTATTAGATGTTACTGTTTCATTATTTTTAGCTACTGGATTTATTGTAACCTTTAAAATTATAAAACTGCTTTGAGTTGTTTTTTTGGTTGTTTTTTTTTGTAAAAGAGAAATGGTATGAAAACATTCTCAAATATTTTATATTTTAAATATATAAAAATACTGCACAAGGTAGTATTTCCTTTCCACTGTTTACATGGTCCCATGTATATGAAAAAGGGCAAGATTAAAATTTACTGCAACAAGGCTCCAAATGTTTCCCCCCTTTTTTCTGCACGAAAAAAGATTGTGCCCATTTTCTGCACTTCCTGATTCTTTGCAATCACATCCAGAAGACTGCTTTTGTATTTTCCAAATTATACAACGTAGCCTTTCTTTCCCTCCTTCCAATTCTCAGTGTCAATTTCAAGGGTTCATATTGGTAGAGACAGAAGGTATGCTGTCATTCTTCATTTATTTCTAACACCTGATGAAAAAGACAGGTTGCTTAACTGTAGTTCTTTGAGTGGTCATCTGTGAATTCACACAAATGGGTTTTCCTGCATCTGCACACTCTGTGTGATTCACAGAGACCACGACGAAGAAACCATCATAGTTAGCATCTTCAAGATACGACAAATAAGTAAGCAACTTTAACTAGTATTTCAATAAATCTGTGAAACATCTAAAGACTTGTCATGATTTATTTCTTAAAAACAGAGGATAATTAGGTCTAGTACACCAAGATTTAGTATATTAATGTATAATTCATCATAAAAATAAGTTGATACTGGGAGTTGATCATAAAAATAAGTTGATACTTCATCAGAAACAAGCGAAGATATAATCTTACAAACTGGACTTCAAAACCTCCACAATACTCGTCGCTGAATCTATGCATCCATCAAAATTGGAATGAGTAAATCCATCACCTCCACAGACCAAGAATGGTTTTGCATGGAGAGTTATTTGTCCTGGATTCCCAGGGAAAGCTTTGGTCACCTGTAATAGAGAACATGTAGGAAGAATAAATAAATATGCAACTCCTATCTAAAAAAAAAAAAAAAAAGGATTGGACCCTAAATTGGGCATCTATTACAACAAATAGTTTATACCTAACACTTTACTATTATTGGTTAATATGCATAATGACCCAAGGAGGAAAAGAGAAATTCACAAAATGTACAAAATACTTGAAATACAGATATTAAAAGTTGTATGAATCTTAGTATACCACAATACTTGTCTCTAACCTAATACAAACAACTGAAGTCCTTTATGTCTCACTCTGCACAAAGCCCCCCAAGTTCTGCCTCCTACCTGAGAAATATCAATCTTATGGAACCACAATAATCTCTTACAAAATGTGAATAAGTCCTCCTTTTCTACCTCAAAATGCCTCTTTCCTCCCTACTAAACTACTGACTTCTTTCCTTGCTGCTTTTGAGTCAGATAGTGGTGGAATGTAAGTTCTCCACTTTCCCCTCTCTGGAGAATGACATGCTGGTGCAACTGTGTGCCAGAACAATGAAAAATGCATTTTCTGCAGTATGGCCTTTGTAGCAGCAAGTCAGGTAAGCGAGTGGGTGACCCGGACCAGTAGAGTATGTCCATTACTCATTCATACCCATCCATTTCGGCATGGTCTTAGACCACCTTGCCGAAGTTAAGCAGATTTGGGTGTAGTTAGTATTTGGATGGAATGCCATTGAAGAAACAAAAGTATACTGTCTTTGTTCCATCATAGGACAGAACAAAGCAGGAATATAAATTTATCATAAATAAGCAAATAAAATGAGTAACTTCTATCTGAAGGGGGGAAGTCGAGCAGATTTATGTGAAAAAACTGAATTTCCTGGGTAGTCTAAATCCATGTTTTCTACTGATTATAACTCCAACTACAGTAGATTGGGGAAGTTTTCATTCTCTAGATGTTTTGCAGTCCAAATCTCCCTTATCATTGACCATCTCCTCTCCCCCCGCCCCGCCGTATAAAAACTGTGGCCCAGAACATGTGCAGAGCTGAATGTCTGCAATCTGAGGGGTGAAATGGACAGGCAAAATAAAGTGGTTTGCAGCTGTTTTGAAGGTGAGGTGTTTAGGTGATGCACGTCTCTAAAGTGGCTGGAAACCAGACCAAAACTACACTCTAGGGCTAAAACTGGAGCAAAAAGGGGCTGGGATAGTGCGACTCAAGGCAGAAAATGTGCATCTTTGCACCTGTATATATAAATACCCTGATGAGAGTGTGGGGCTGTGGCAAAGTAAAGAAATGAAAGTACAACAACTTCAATGGATGTAATTACAATATTCACAAACCAGACAGTCCAACAGGGAAGCATGGGTTGAATGGGAGTGAAGGGACGTGTATGAGGGGCCTCCATCATTGTGCTTTGCCAATGTATCATTTGCACATTGATGCCCTGTACTGGCCGAGCATTGCACATGTGACTGCATGGCCAGTCAAAGGGGTGGCCGATCAATGGGATGGCATCTGGGCAGGATGTGGGAGGTACTTGGATGTTGGAAGCAGTATGTTTGTGCAACAGTGTGCATACATAGTGGGGAGGCAACAAGAAGAAATTACTCAGTGGTGTGGCTTGATGTTGTGCTGTGTGGTTGGCCCATGCTTAATTGGCCTGCCTTGGCAGTGGGCCATTCGGGCAGTGAGGTTTCCACCCGCTTTTGGAAAAAGTAGGATCAAGTCACTTTTTCCTGCCTGTCTGTTCTGCCCGAGTTGCAAGTTACTTAATGAGGTACTACTTTTCAGTCTCACTTGGTATGGTTGGAACTAAACATCTCTTTACCATAACTACTGTAGTACAGTCGGGCCTTCACATTTGCGGCTTTGACTTTTGTGGTTTTGATTATTTGCAGATCTGATTAATATGTTTTCTCTAGAAATCTCGAATTGACCATAGAGTTGTGCTGGAGGACCTAGAGATTACTAGAGAAAACACTTCTCTAGGCATGTGTAGGTCCTCCAGCATGATTCCATGGTAAACCTTTGGCATATGTTGAATACAGAGTTGCGCTAGAGGAACTAGCAATTCCTAGAAAGGTGGTCTTTCAGGTAAAAAAGTAGTGTTTTTTTGGTGTGGTTTCCCACTTTCATGGGGGTCCTGTATGCATATTATTTAATTATCACACCTTTACATTTTTAAAAATATTGAGCTTGTACAGGTCTATCTATTCATTTCTTTTCCAAGTAATTTTTTATTAGTGGAATATGGGAGAAGGGAGGCTGTTTTTAATCCAGTACCATTATTGCAACTTTGCTGCTGAGAGAATTGTTTTATGTTTTCTCTCCCTCTCAACCAAATTACTGGCAGATAGGTCTGTATATTCAGCATTATTAAAGGGGGAAAAAGGAACCAAAGAACATCTCGATCTCCCAAGGGACAAAAGCAAAGAAGTAGAAAACAAAAACATAAAGGGCAGAATCCTTTTGGTGGACTGCACTAGACACTATACTTTTTCTGGAGTAGTGCCAAGGGAACACAAGCAAGGGCTGGCATCCTGGTGGTGACATATGTAGGCATAACTGATAGTTACACCTTCAAATATGTTTTGCTGGATCTTGTAGAAAGAGGTATCCTGTAACTCCATCCAAAAGCTCCCTAACCTGGTGTTCAAAACAACAATCCAGGAGACTGAGTCACTAGTCACTAACCAGTTATAAGGGTATGCTCCATCTTATAACATGACAGAGGGAGGGAGGGAGGGGGTAGCCTTATAATGGAAGGGGAAGCAGCTCCTTCTTCTTCTCCTTCTATGCTCGAGAATAGTCAGAATGAGCACCTCTAAAACCAGTCAAAGGCTTAGAAAATGGACCTGTGCTTGGTGCCCACTAATTGTTGTTGTGCATCCCAGAAGCAACTGGGGAGAGGGATCATCCTCTACCACTTCCTGTAAATATACTGGTAGAAACTAACACCCTTTTGGCATGATGCAGGATTTTAGTCATAGTAGCTTTGTTTTGATTTTATGCTAGTTCTGACCAGCCACTTTTCTCAAAGCCTTACTTCATTCAGAGGCTGCTTCTGCACTGCAGAAATAATCCAGTTTGACACCACTTTAACTGCCATGGCTTCATGCTATGGAATTTTGGAAACTGTGGTTTGTTGTAGCACTAGAGCTCTCTGACAGAGAAGGCTAAATGTCTCACAAAACTACAGTTCCCAGAATTACATTGCACTGAGTCATGGCAGTTAAAGTGGTGTCAAACCAGAGGATCTCTGCAGTGCAGATGCAGCCAGGGTGGTGTGAAACTGGATTATTTTTTGCAGTGCAGATGTAGACATAGACTTGCTGGGATTGGGTCCTTTTACTTTCTTGCTGCTACTGTCTACAACAGGCAGTTGGTGAGGCACACCAGTTCAAGCCATGAACAGCCTTATACTTTATATCTAAGGTATAAATATATGTCTGGCCTATGGCAGAACACATGCTAAAATCATCTTCTAAATGATGTCTTCCAGCCAAAACAGGCCCTTCATGTTTGTCCCTTGACTTGACTTTGTTGGAAGAAGAGAGGGACAGATTCTTTTTAGCATCAATAGACCTGTTTATAGAACAAGAGTACAGTATAAATAAAAACGGAACATAGACTGTGGTTACTGCTGATGCAAATGGAAATAGCTGTTTATATGTTTACAGATATGGAATTTCCCTAAGCTTTTTAAAAGGACAGATTGACAGATTCATATCAACAGGACCAAACAACCACTGTTATTTATCAAAGCCTGTGACTTGAGATGAAAGAAGTGAAATAGAAATATTTCGACCTGTACTATGGAGATGGCAACGAAATGGTGGAAATGTGCATGGGAATGCATTAATAAAAGCAGGACTACAGTTCTGTGTGTGGTGAAATGGCAGCTTCTTTTTCTGTTCCCTCGGCCTTAGTTTCCTTCATCTTGTATGTATGTATATATGTATGTACATTATTTATTATTATTAAATATTGATATCCTGCCCTTTATTCAAAGATCTCAGGGCAGCATACAACAAAACCAATCAAATTTAAAATAAGATAAATAATTAAGATAGTATAAAGAAAATAATAGAAATAATATAGCTATAATATTTAAAATAATTAAATTAATAAAATAAATTATAATAATTAAAATAATTTTAAAATAATTAAAAATAATTTGAAAAGGCTAAAATATATTAAACAATTAACAAATTAAAAAGCAGATAGAAAAGGGTTAAAATAGCTTACAATGAATTCAAACAATGTACAATTTTGTAAATGTAATTAGGCTCCCAAAATTACAATTCCCCCTCCCCCCCAAAAAAAACCTTGCCACAGTAGCAATGTTGGTGCCCACTGGGTTTCCAAGGGGAAGTTGTTCCATAACTAGGGTGCTACAACAGAAAAGGCCTTACGTAGCATATTGTTCTGACTGATGGAACACAGAGGAGGATCCCTCCATCAAACCTTAAACCTTAGGCATGTCCATACATCTTGTAACTCCTCTTAAGTCTTCCTGGCTTCCATCTTTTCTTTTCCTGCTCATCTTAGCTCATTCACCTGTTACATCTAGGTTGTGCTGAGAATTTTGTGTGGTGATTTTTTTTAAAAAAAAGAACTAATTAATGAATGTCTTCATAAATAGGATGGAAAGAATTTGTGACTAAAAAAGAATGGATGTGAAAGAAAGTAAAACTGACATATTTTCCCACTCTTCCTATTTCTTCTTTTTTCTTGCCTCTCCAGCTGGTTGTACTGCTTGCTTGCCTGGCTTCCTTCCTTCCACCACTGCTTCTCCCTAGGGCAGACCTGCACAACTTGGCAGTAGGAAGGGGCCAAAATTAAAATAGGTTTTAGTTAAATATTAATTTAATATTAATTAAAAATAGGTTTTAGTTAAATATTAATAATTAAAAATAATTACTATTATTAATACTAGTTCCGTCCTCCTCCTCCTCTGCCTGGCCTTTTCCTCAAGAGAAAACCAAGCAGTGGAGGAGCATTGAAAATATTCACCCATCCTCATCTTCCACCCAGCCTTCTCAGCGGAGGAGCCTTGTAGGGCAAGTATTTGCCTATCTTCCTCCTCCACTGTCACCAGGCCTCCTCCTCAGGAGAAAGTCAGATAGCGGTGCTTGCTCAGCAAGCATTTGCCCATCCTCCTCCCCTGCTGCCTGGCCTTCTCCTCTGGAGAAGGCTAACAAGCAGAGAAGCCTTGAAGTCGTTCCACATACTTGTGGGCCACCCGGAATCCTTTGGCGGGCTGCATGCGGCCCCCAAGCCGTATGTTGTGCAGGCCTGTCCTAGGGCCTGGAAGAATAACCTTTTTTAAGATAACAGTTCTGTGTCCCAACTAGCATGCTCATAGTCCATGCTGGCTGGGTGATTCTGGGAGTTACAGTTTTAAGAAAACAACTGCTCGAAGTTCTGCTTCTTTCCCATTTCATTTTCTAGTCTATCTCCTTCTTCCCTACTTTTGTCCTAACCCTCTGTACTTTCCTTTATGCCAAAATCTTCTTTATTCTTTCCTTCTTCCTTAAGTTTCATTTAGCCTTGTTAGCCTTGTTTCAGCCACATCCCAGAAGCATATTTACAGAGGTACAGCCTTCTTGGGATGAGTGGCTCCTTCCAAGGAGCATAGCTCTTTAAAACAAGTGGTTATTTCCCCTGAAATGTAGAAATTCTAATTCTAAAAACCTTGCCCTGTCATGCACCAAATATCTTGTATTTGAGCAGGTGGCTGCTTGCTTCTGCTGGTCTCCGTCTCAGCCAGAATCCTGCTGGTGCACTATGTTACTGGTCACACTTTTTTCCAGAGCCATGAAATGTTGGCAAGTGAAAGCAGACAAAATCTGCTGGCTCCAAGTAGCCTATTTCTCCAATGCCTTACTCCTGATGACTGCAGCAATGATGGTCTTTTTTCCCCTCCTGCTGCCACTATGCACACAGTGCACAGAATTCCAGTCTCATTGTCAATCATTGTTGTTAAGCTATTTTTGCATTAAGGATGAAAAGAATATTCATAATTATTCATTTCTAGGTTGAAAAATGGGTTTCCTGACAGTTGGAAAATACTGTTGGGAAGAATAATAGACCAGAGAGAATTTTCTGCATTTCTCCTCTGATATTTGACAAAGTATTGCAGAAGAATTATCCTGTGGACAAAGGCACTTGTTTTTTTTTAAAAAAAAAATATCCAAATTTCCTGTGTAGAAAACGGGTTTCTTCTACAGAAAACATTGTGTTTCTCTCCACAGAATAATTCCTCCACAACACCATTTCTGGACACTGTTGTGGGGGGAAAAATTCCCCTCAGCAGGAAGAAAACTACTGCAATGATTTGTGCTTGCATGCAAGGATGGAAGAATCCAGGACTTAAGATTCCTGCCTTGCACTTTGCCCTAGCTGCAGCAGGTACATAAAGTTTTTGTAATATGGACTGGGTGATTTGATATGGATACCCATATAAAAAGCTCAACATACTCTTCAGACAAAGCAGGACCTTATAATGATGCAAATCTTTGTGGGAAGATTGACTGGCTACTGCTGCAAATGTCATGGGGTTGCAGTGTTACTTTATGCTGTAGCTCCCTGTCAGAAGAGGCCTTTCCGCTCTAGGAGTAATAGTAACTCCAGGAGAAATTTTGGAAAAGTAGCTTTCAGGAGAAATGCTGTTATTTTTGAGGAAAGCGGTTATTGTTGGGAACCCCATTTTTCAATCTAGATAGCAATGAATAATTATGAAGATTCTTCCCATCCTTAATTCAAAGATGGCTTAACAAGATGGGTTGTTAAATTCATTATATGTTGCAGTACTGATCAATCCCCTCCCAACTCCTATTTACTAAAAAGAAAAAAAGTAATATATATACAACTTCCAGTCACACATTTTAACCTCATTTATAGATTGATCTTCAGTCTCTCAGGCTGCATCTGCACTTCAGAAATAAAGGACCACTTTAACTGCCATGGCTCAATGCTATGGAATTCTGATATTTGTCGTTTGGCAGGGCATCACAACTCTGACAGAGAAGGCTAAATATGTCACAAAAGTACAAATCCCGGAATCCCATAGCACTGAACCATGGCAGTTAAAGCAGTGCATTATTTCTGCAGTTCAGATGCAGTCTTAGTCTTTGTCAGCTTTGCACAGACTACAGGTTTTACTAAGACATCTAAAGTGCCACTTGTTCTAGGGTAGACTGTATTCCACATTCAAAAATATGGCAGGTTGTATTCAGTATGAAATAAATCTAAAAACAAATATATACACACACACATCAACAGAGCGAAGCCAGAGGCCTCCTTCTTTCAGGAAGCAAAGATACTTAGGTTAAAAAAAAGGTTCATATATACACATAAAAGTACACACAAAGTATGCACACACTGACTGTAATCTTGATGGTTCATCAAAAGTTGAGTTGAGCAGTTCTGTCAACTGCTGACTGGAGAGTCAACACATAAACTAATTCCAATTTTGTTAGTGGATTTATTCTAATTGGAAGTTCCAGTAGTATTTAGATAAATACTTGTGAAAATATTTTCATCTACGTTTCCCTTTAGTTGTGCCTCCTTTTAAAGATTTCTTTGCCATGTATAACAATTATATGAATAATGGATACAACATTATAGTACAGTCGGCCCTTCTTATACATGGATTTTTTATACACGGATTCAAGCATACACAGTTTGAAAATGTCCCAAAAAAGTATACATTTACCTTGATTTTTCATTTTTTATAAGGGACACCATTTTGCTATGTCATTATATTTAATGGGACTTGAGCATACACGGATTTTGTTATACACGGGGGAGCTTGGAACCAAACCCCAGCGTATAACAAGGGTCCACTGTACTGTATTTTGGAAGGCTGGATTTTGCATACTTCTGTATACTTATTATTTTCAGTATACATAAAACAACAAATACACATGCACACACATATATTCATTCATTCATTCATTGATGGGGAAATGTGCTGAAAGATCAAATAATTTGGCTGGTGTGGTCTGCTATGCTCTTTGACTTAGCTGGACAGGGGTATCCCATTTTCTGCTGTATCTCCACAGTAAAATGGCTTGGACTGGCCATAACTTTTAATATTTAACTCTTTGTAGTCTTAAACTGAATGCACCATCTCGATAGATGGCACTCTTAAAACATGGCTAACTCTGAATCCAAAGCTTCAGCATTCCTGTGTAATCAACAAGAATACTGGGCTAATAGTCAAACAGCTTCACCAGAGTGAAGTCGAAGGCTTTTATGGCTGACCTCCATAGTTTTTTGTGGGTTTTTCGGGCTACGTGGCCATGTTCTAGAAGAGCTTCTTCCTCATGTTTCGCCAGCATCTGTGGCTGGCATCTTCAGAGAATGCTTGCCTGGAAAGGAGTTGGGTATATATATTGTGTGACCTGGAAGGGCAGGAATGATTTGCAAGTGTATTTTTCTGTTGCTAATAGCAGGCCTCAGAGTGGGAGGGCCTGCAAAAGAGGATTAGTGTCTTCTTGATTAGTACTCATTGTCTGCTGGGAAACCCCTGACCCTGGGAGATTTTTCATTTGCATTTGTTGAGTTTTGATCTTCCTATTTTTCAGGACTGGTAGCCAAACCTTGTTTATTTTAAGGGTTTCCTCTTTCCTGTTGAAATTGTCCAGGTGTTCGTGGATTTCAATGGCTTCCCTGTGCATCCTTACAGTCTTCTGAAAATCTTAAGAATAAAGTTGTGTGAAGGTTAACTAGACAAAGAACCGTGCACTCTGCTAATGGCTGCCTAGGAGGACAAAGAAACAGATGAGATCTAATCTTAATAAAAGATCTAACATTTGTGTTCTTCCTAGTTTCATATTTACACCTTGATGCTAATTTCTGCCAACATTGCCAGGCAAGCTTGCCTTGCTTCTTTTCTTATATACCTGTTTAATATTTAATAAATCAAAGATATAATTGTGGGGTATTTTGGCAAGACTACAATGAAGAGGGTTGTACACATTGTATGCTAACTGGGATCACTGAATAATTGAGAATGGTTTGCATGTTCACACACACACGCACACGCACACACACACACACACAATATGTATGTATGTATGTATGTATGTATATCTCATAAAGCTAGTACTCACACTTATCAAGTGGAAAGAGGCAGGATTGCGTAGAGGACCAGCAATGCTATATTACTAGAAAACACTATGGTGACATCACATTGCTGACTGTGTCTTTAACTGTTTGACAAAAATTGCTGAAGAAGCACACTTAAATGTTTGTGAAGCTTAAAGCCATGTGGGCCCTAGGACAGGTTTATTTATTTATTTATTCTTGTTACATGCCTTCAAGTAGACTTCAATGTATGGCAACTCTATCCTAGGATTTTCTTGCCATGATTTATTCAGAGGTGGTTTGCTACTGTCTTCCTCTAAGATTGAGACAGCATGACAACCCAACGTTACCAAGTGAGTTTACAGTATATGTATCTCACACTTTCAAGAGTACAATATTCCCAGGTTGACTTATAATTAAGAGAAAAGTAAAATAACAACAACAAAACAAAACCACCCAAAAACAACAACCCCCCAAATACAACAAAATGCAAAATAAAAACACTATAAAGATTAAAGGCAACATTAAATCCAGCAGATTAAAAAAAAAATCAGGGAGGCACAAAAACCCAAACAACACCTCCTCCAAGTGCTTGGAAAACAAGAAAAATTAAAATAGCTGGTAAAATAAAAGAGTTCTTTGTTGTTGCCAAAATGGTATCAATTTAGAGCATTCATCAGGCCAAGCAAATAGAGATGGCTCTTCAACTATTATTCACTAGCTAAATTTCAGAAGAATACAGTGGTACCCCGGGATACGAATGCGCCGCCTTACGAAATTTCCGGGTTACGAAAAAAATCCATTGAAAAAAACTGTTCCGGGTTACGAAGGTTATTTCGGGTTACGAAAAAAATTTTGGTGCTTTTCGGCGCTTTTTCGCACGAAATCGCGGCTTTCGCTATTAGCGCCTATGGCTTTTTCAGCTTACGAAGATTTTCGGGTTACGAACGCGGCGGCGGAACGAATTAAATTCGTAACCCGGGGTACCACTGTAATGGCATCTGATGCTGGTTGCAGTGAATAAGTACATGTGGCAAAAGAAAGGCCAGGTATCTGGGTCTAGATTTTTTTTTTAAAAAAATAAGCATAAGTACTTTGAACTGAGAATTCAGAATTTAACTGGGAACAGGGGACCCCTTTCTACATGACAAAGTTATTAACCTGTTCTGTCATCTGGAAATGTAGCTGTGCATCATCTGTGTGCTGATTTTCAACTAATCCACTGATTTTCAACCAATCGATCCTGGGTTTAGGTGTACTTCAGGTAGACCTGAGTGGAATGATTGGCTGGCAGTATTAAATGATTTACTTATTTATCTACTGATTATACAGTCGGCCCTTCTTATACATGGATTTCTTATACACGGATTCAAGCATCCATGGTTTGAAAATGTTCAAAAAAAGTATAAATTTCAAATATCAAACTTTGATTTTCCATTTTTTATATGGGACACAATTTTGCTATGTCGTTATATTTAATGGGACTTCAGCATCCACAAATTTTGTTATCCACGGGAGATCTTGGAACCAAACCTCAGCATATAACAAGGGTCCACTGTATTTCTATCTCATCTTACTTCCAGTGAGCTCACTGTGGTGCACTTTACTTGAATGAGCTCTCTTTGTTCCTACAAGGCTATGAGGAAATCAGGCTAACAGAAGGTAACTGGCCAAAGGCCACCCAGTGAATTTCATGGCTCAGGAGAAACTTGAATCAAAATTTTCCAAGTAGTGTCTAGATCAAGGGAAGTAATAGTCCCACTCTATTTTGCTCTGGTCAGGCCCCATCTGGAATATTATGTCCATTTCTGGGCACCAGAATGCTGAGAAACTGGAGCGTGTCCAAAGGAGGGCGACCAAACTGGTGAAGGGTCTGGAAACCATGTCCTATGAGGAACGACTTAGGGAGCTGGGGATGTTTAGCCTGGAGAAGAAAAGGTTAAGAGGTGATATGATAGCCCTGTTTAAATACTTGAAGGGATGTCATATTGAGCTAGCTTGTTTTCTGCTGCTCCAGCAACTAGGACCCAGAGCAATGAATGCAAGCTACAGGAAAAGAGTTTCCACCTCAACATTCGAAGAACTTCCTGACAGTAAGGGCTGTTTGACAGTGGAACAAACTCCCCCGGAGTGTAGTGGAATCTCCTTCCTTGGAGGTGTTTAAGCAGAGGCTGGATGGCCATCTGTCAGGGATGCTTTGATTTAAATTTCCTGCATGGCACGGGGTTGGACTGGATGGCCCTTGAGGTCTCTTCCAACTCTGTGATTCTAGTCCATCATTCTAACCACTGGTTCCCACTGATGGTATCATGGGATAGGCAAACCTTAAATAATTTCTACAGTATCTATCCCATTACAGTCTCTATAACATTTCTGAAACAGATGAAATAGCATTCAGAAGAGAAGACTGCACTTGTCCTATCTTATTGTTCCATCTAGATATACTGAAAGCTATATTAAGTATAAAGTACCAATACAATATTACAATACAAGACAATATTATGCAAAAAACGGTACCTAAAAGTATTCTTCGGTTAGAAAGAAAAGGCAGTCCATTGAAAACCTGCAATTGAGATGAGCCGTGGCAGAAACAGAACAGCTGAGCCAACAGAGTGAGTGAATGAAGAGGACAGAAAAAGTATATAACACAAGAAAAGGATAGGAAATACAGGGCGAAAAACAAAGCAACAGGAACAAACAAAGCTTTGACAATAGACATTTTAAACTTTTTGCCCTTTGGACTTTTTTGGGGGGGAAAACCCACAGTGGGTTTATCAACTCCTAAGCATTCTATCTTCATGGTTAAAAATCCAAAGCGAAGAACAAACTGTGTGATAAGCTCACAAAGTTTCTCTTTTCCCAGCAACATCCTTTAACCTTTTTAGAAGGCATAGCTATGTGGATTTCAAAAAAGAAAAAAGAAAAAGGAACGACTGTCTCCACTCACTGCAAGCCAGCTGTCCTATATGTGGTCCACTGAGCTTTCTTTAATAATGGAAAGGGATATATGCTTTTAAGAAACAGTCTGAGGCCTGACAGCCTGCAGTAGCCTGTTTGGTCTGCTTGATTCCATCTTTAGCAAATGAGCCCATATAAAAAGCAGCCTCTCAAGAGGGCTGAGTACAGTAGATGAGTCATGCAGAATATTACAGTGGCATCTGCTACTTCGGCTATCATTATGGATCTATATGCCTGCCTCTTTAAAGTCCCAATTCTGAAGTTAAAAAGGGTGGTGGTGGTGGTAGTAGAGGATGCTAATGGTTGTGGTGGGGGGAAATATTCTTTCTTCCCTGAATTGTAATGCAATGCCAGACTGCAGTTACTCAGAGGACATGCAGAAGGGCAGTGTCTATGTCACTGACTAGGAGTGTCAGTCTGAAGACAGGGGTCTAGAGGTTCCCCCCTTTCCAGGACCTATCCTACATTGCAACCTTCTGTCCAGGAGGAACAGAGTGTAGAGGAGTCTCCTTCCTTAGAAGTCTTTAAACAGAGGCTGGATGGCCATCTGTTGGGGATGCTTTGATTGAGAGTTCCTGCATGGCAGGGGGTTGGACTGGATGGTCCTTGTGGTCTCTTCCAACTCTACGATTCTATGAATTCCAAAATGTCCTTTATTTTGAGCATGACTAAGATACATGAATTTATATTTATATTAGTGTTTTTAGCTTTTGTTTTGAAATGTCCTACATTTTTTTAAATGCCCTATGTTTTATGTTGCCTGGTCTTCTTTTGCAGCTATGACATCTGGTCACCCTGTCTGCAGAGAACATTCATGCAGGAAGAACCTGAGTCCAGACTTCTGGGACCAGCCACCTGGTCATGGAAAGGAAGACATGTTTTGATGAAATAACCCTGGTTTTAAAATCCAGAGTTTAAGAAGCAACGAAAAAGAAAGAATGACTGGGTTGGAAGGAGCCTTAAAGGATAAGTAGTTCAACCTTCTTGATGGAAATCCAGAGTGAGAGGGATGCTAAGTGGTCCAACACTTGCAGATCTCCAGTGAGCAAGTTATTATCTAATTGGTTCTACTGTCAAACTATTATTACTATTGTTAAGAGGCCTTTACTAGTGTTTTCTCCATCTTTCTTGCCCCCCTCCAGAATCTGTTCTGATTTTCCCAGATAACTCTTAAACTGCAGAGACCCAGAAAAACAATGCCAGGCCGTGTGGGAAAAAGTGGAACTGATATTCTTCTGACCTACAATCTATCTTTCTGTTTATGCAGCCTAAAATCACACTGACTTTGTTATTATTATTTATTATTATTAACCTTTATTTATGAAGCGCTGTAAATTTACACAGCGCTGTACATGCAATCTTTTTAGTTAGACGGTTCCCTGCCCTCAGGCCCTCCATTTCATACGCATTCCTGTCCAAAGCAGGTACTGTATTCCACTATATGTGTGTGTTTTCTCAAATGCAGAACTTTGCACTTAATTCTACTGAATTTCATTTTGCTAATTTCAGCCTAGTTCTTCATTGCTTGTTTCAGAAAAACTGATTTAAAATGCTAAAACATGCACATTCAAACTGGTGCATACATAGGCCCCATTCTCACTGGGGAATTTACCCTGGGTGGAACTGGGTCAAATTCGGTAAACCGGTACCGAATTTCCCCGCAAAGAAGTTTCCACAACTCTTTACCTTGGTCAATGCAATTTGCCCTGCTGAAGTTCACATTTGCAGTAGTGCTTTAAAATGGAACCTCCTTTGTTGTCAATCAAATTCACTTCCGCTTTCGTCAAAGGTGACGTGTCCTACAACCATTGGCCAACGGAATGGGTGCTTCCCCCCCTCCTTTAAAAAAATAAAAAACGGCAGCAGCGTTTCCATATTCTGTCAACTTGTCAAATTTAAAAACCTTCATGTATGTGCATGTGCTGTGTGCCTTTGGGTCATTTCAGATTCTTCTCTTTGCATCCTCTTCTTGCTTTTCCTCCGATGCCACCCCATAATGTCCTTGCTTTCCCTCTTATGCCCACCTCATAATGCCATCTCTCCTTCCCTTCTCTTTTCACCCCAATGCCATCTCCGGTCACATATATGTAGCACAATAAGCATGTACAATATGTGTACATATACACACATATGTAGTACAAGCATTCACACATTGTATCAATTTGCCAAATTTGAAAGGGAAACATATGTAGCACAAGCATTCGCATATTCTGTCGCATACACATACACACAATGATTTTAAAAAATGCCGCTTGCAAAGTGACCAGTGCAAGAGGGGAGGCATGTTCAGCCCACTGCCCACCCTCTGATCTTTATCCCCCCCAAGCTTGACCTGATCATGACCAGGGCCAAGTTCACATTTGCAGGCACCCAGAAAGAAGCAGATTTTCCCAAAAGAAATGAGGGGAAAACCGCTTTCAGAAAATCTGCTCTGAGGGGGATTTGCCCCAGATCCGGTGTGCAAAACCCCAATCCTGGTGTGTAAAAACCAGCACCAGTGGGAACTTCCCACTTTTAATCCGGCTTGGGATTTGGGCTAAAAGGTAGTCTGAATGGCTCCATAGTATGATATTCAACCGGACAACCAATTTTCTAAAATGCTAGCATGTCATTGGAACACATCTGTTAGCACTACCTGTTCTCTCTTCCTATTACTGACTCTCCTGCTATTACAGGAGAAACTGACACTGTTTTTCTTCCTCCCTGGCCAAAATGCTCTCTGTGTCATGCCCTGCTGATATTCAAACTACACTATTAAAAAAACACAACAACATAAAAAACAAAACCCACCCCACCCCCTGCCTTTCAAGAATTCTTGGAAACAGCAAATAAGGCAAAAAATGGCTACCAGACTATAGACAATATGTGATATCATTTTCTGACATAGCTCTGTCATCTGCTGGTTCATTCTGAGACCAAATCTAAAATGCTGCGGTTAAATTCTGAAGCCTTAAACCAGACATGGGAATCACACAATCCTTCCCATGTTGCTGTGTTGCAATTCTTATTAGTTTAGCCAGCATAGCCAGTTGTAAGGTATACTGGGAGTTTTGTCTAACAACATCTGGATGGCTGCAGGATTCCCCCTCTGTCCTCAGTGGTTTGCATTCAGGCTATATAAGGAACCAACACCTGCCTTACAAATCTGTGTGTATATGTGCCTTCAGGTTGGCTGTCGATTTATGGTGACCCCCATGAATTTCACAGGGTTTTCTTCGGCAAGGAATCCTCTGAGGTGGCTTTGCCTGTTCCTTCCTTTGAAATATAGCCTGCAGGCTCTGGTATTTGTTGATGGTCTCTCATCCAAGTATGAATGAGGGTTGATTCTGCTTGCCTTCCAAGATCAGACAGGTTCTACGGCTTTAGTGTATTCAGGCCTCTCTTACAAATCTACCTGTCTTTAAAAAAATCCTTGAAGGCCTTCTGTCATTTGGAGAATGGCAGGAGATTACCTGGGGTAATCTTACCAAAAAAACCTTTTTAATGGTGGTTTTGAGATCTTTGAGCTGCCTACCAGGCAAACATCATTGTGTTTCAAAGGGGTGGCCCTTTCAGGCCTTTGAGGCCTTGTACAGCTGCAATTTGGTTTGAATGTTAGTTGCCTCTACATGCTAATAGGGAAAAGGAGAGACAGAAATATTTTAATAAAAACTAGTCAATGAAATAAAATGCTACAGCAGTCATTTGAAAACAACTTCTCAAAAGCCAGAGAAAAAATCAGACAAACTGAAAATGACTGAAAGCCGTTTTGGTACCTTGCAGAAATGAACTATTCAGAACCACTATTTTGCACAATAGTCTTCTACTTGCTCAGAGCAGTTATTTTCTCCTCTTCTTGGTACATGAGTTAATGAGACTAAAGGATATAGTTGCAGAAGACAGCAAAACAGATGAAAGTGTAAAAAAATGGAACTAATTGTCAGGGATGATGGGAGTTGTAGCTCTTCACCTCTGGCTCTAACTCACCACCTTGTTATGCACCAGTGCTGACCAGTTTTGGCCAGTGGTTAAAGCTTTGCTCTAAAGCAGCAGAGTTTCAGAGAATAGGCTGAAGACCCTGACAAACTCTCCAAGCCTTCTCACTCTTGCTCCACAGAAGTCTTCACACTTCTCCAGGTTCCTGCTGGCTCTTGTATCTTCACTCAAGACACCAGACAACTCAGTAGTCTTATATAAAAGATCTACTTTATTCTACTATATACAATACTCCACAACTACCCACACTACTCCACAAAATACATTGGGAATCATAGCAATTATTATAGCCATAGTAATACACCACCCACTCTGTCAGTTTCCACCCAGTGGGCGTGTACATCCATTTTGATTGGTTCTCATAGTTCAACCTATAATTAATGATTTCATCATTTCACCTTGTCCACTTAATGATTCTCAGGTGTTTTCAATTATCCACTCTACATTTCTGTCCTTGGCATTTAGGACTGCTAAATTACATGACCTTTTACACCTGTGTGGCTTCTTAATTGCTTTTGCTTAGTCATAGTGACTCTCACATACATGTTTTATTTCCATCACTGTATATCCCATGTTGCATTTTCCTTAACACTAATGACATCTGAAAGATTTAGTAAGGAATCCAAAAACATTTTCCCACTTTAATCTTTCCTGGGCGTTGTTGCTATTGTTGATATTTGTGTTGTTGAATTCAGTTTTGCCTCTTCTGCATCAAAGGTTTGTTTAATAGTATAACCAAACTACAAATGTCATTTTACTGCTCTAGTTCCCTTATGTTATGTTTGCTACTGGAAACAGAGACCGTTTGCTAATAAGACTGCACTGAACAATAGCAACAGCAAGATAGTCCAAACAATAATAAACTATTTGCCTATTATACTTAACTGAGACTTGGAATTTACAAAGTTAGGCAAGTTCAGCTGACCCTTTGCAGTGATGGGGAGAATGAACAAAGCAAGAATGGAGTGACTTCAGAGGGCAGGCATAAGGAAACAGTGGCTATCCAGAGGTTGCCAGACTACATTTCCCATTATCATCCACAAATAGAAATGTTGCCTAGGTCTGATGCGATCTGGACTTCAATGGTATCTTGGGGGGAAAGGGTTATACAACCTTGTGAAAGATATTGTGAGGGAACTAGAGACTATGGTGCGATACAGACCGCCATAAAGCGGTGTACTGGTGCCAATTCTAGGGTTAGGGAGCACGCGCCAACCACACGCTCCCTAACCCTAGTACATGTGGACAGCATAACAATAGTGGCATTGCATCCATATGGGCGCTGCTGTACGTTGCTTATGTCGTGAGTGCGCCACTGGTGCACTTGTGACGTCATTGCGGTGCCCAAGTTTTCCTCCGCAGTGATGGCGCACTGTTAGGGGTTGCGCCATTCTTGCAGAGGAAAATAGGCCGCCGGGAGGCCGCCCTTTTGGGGCGATCTGTCCCGGGCCTATATGTGTGATGAACCCAAGCTACCTCACTGCAACGGATGAAAGGCAAGTCATAGGGCAGTAGTTAAGCTCATGAGCTTGGTGCTAGAAAATTGTACTTATCTCAGCCCTATTCCTATAAAATGAAAACGATAACTAGCCTTACCTTACAAGCTTATTGGATGAGGGCTGCCATCCTTACATTTCTAGTTGCCTGATTTGTATTTACTCTTAACCAAACAGTATGGTATATGTGAACTGAATCCTACAAGAAACAATGGCTCTGGGATCTTTGTCTCTGTTAGTGTGGTGCTTTGTCCTCCTCTCTCCCACATACTATCCTTCCTTCCTTCCTATGAACAAGGAGCTATGGGACTGACAGTTCTTGAGAAAGCACATCACACAGGAATGCACAAAGCTCCCCCCGCTCAAACTGCAAGTCCTAATTTAACATGACAAGCACATCAACTGTTCTCCAGAGTAGGGCCTGGGCCAGATCAGACTGTTGCTTGTACTGCTCTAACTCTGCTCCTGATTGCCTCCAGCAAATCTCTCAAAATCTGGACAGGAAATATACAGATACAGGGAAACAAGGTTCCATACACTTTACCAAGCATCTCATTTTCCTAAGTTGCACCTAGGGTGATGAAATGCAAAATGGAATTCCAGGAAGTGTACCTTGTATGACAAGCAACATTTCCTGCCATTCCTTTTTCTATCTAAATGTTAAAGGTCCAGGATCCCTGACTGGTTCTGTATCTGTCTACCCTAGTTACAGTCTTGGTTGATGTTATTTTTGTATGCCTTCAAGTTGTTTCCGACTTATGATGACTCTAAGATGATCATCTTATGATCTTCATAAGTCGGAAACAACTTGAAGGCACACAAAAACAACAGGGTAGCCAGATACAGAACCTGACAGAGATCCCGAACCTTTAATCATGGGGTTTTCTTGAACCCTTGAACCTGAACCCTATCATGGGGTTTTCTTGGCAAGATTTGTTCAGAGGTAGTTTGCCATTGCCTTCCCTGAGGCTGAGAGCTTGTAACTTGCCCAAGGTTTCCATGGATTTCCAGAGTCTACTAAAGTGTATCTCCCCTCCCTACAAAATTTGGGTTCTTCATGCTATGGCACACTGGACTTTCAACACGCCTTTAAATGATCATTATAAATAAACAGAGCTCTACATCCCAGCTAATATTTGGTTATATATCAGCTGTGGTGGAGATGCTTTTCAGATATCACAACAGAGACCAAGCAATTGCTTCTCTTCACCCTTTGCATCTGGGAAGAGGGGTTGTCTACTTTTTAACTGATGTTTTCTCCAAGGTACCAGAATGTTATCTGTGTACTATACTTTTTCAGAGATGCTGCTAAGATGATGATGATGATGAAGAATATGATATTCCAAAGATAATACCTCACTCTCCCCCATACATATATTTAAAAATATGTTACAATCTTATTGCTTTGGCTGCACTGTGCTCTCCATCACCACAAGATGACTGTTGAAAAGACTTTTTGGATTGGGAAGCCTTGATCGTTGATACTAATGTTGTCTTATCATAATTAAACCACGGAATACAGCACTGCAGCTGTGCTGCTAAGTAGTATCAATAGAAGTTGGGGAGGACTAATCCCATGTCTTCCATGGATAATTGTAATGTCTGCATTTTAATCCTGGGATTGTATTTGGCCCATATGAAGGACATAATGGCAGTACTGAATTAACAAAAAAGGATAAATCCCACTTGAAAGGCTCTGCAATGGGGGCAGGGAGAGAAATCCTGTCCATTGTTCACCCTCTCCCTTTTCTGTTGTGGTGTCAATAGTAGATTGGAAATTTGAAGCAAATATGGCTGTAAGATAATTGGTAAGGGCCACTGTATGATACTTAATTTATCAGAAATTTATCAGACTCACTATATAGTCAATTCTTGACTATATACAGAGCTCCCTTTCTAAAAATTCAGCCTGAGCTTAAGATTCACTTAATATTAAACCTGAGAGAGCTATGGTTGAACAAGTAAGCTTCTTATGCATTGGTCACATCCAGTATATAACCAAGTATGGATTAATGGGGCAAGTGAAGGCCGAAGGCCTCTTGTCTTTATGACTTCATTTGCAGAGGCTGTTATATAGCAAGTGGGTCATTACAAGGAATGGAAATGTCAGGGGGCATATGCCTCCATGTCCTTTGATGCTGCCTTGAAAAGCCCAGACAAAGGAAAAAAGAACTACCAGATAAGATGACTAACTGAGCATTTTTGCTATATGAGCTTTGGCAGGAAATTTTGATATTTCAGTTCCACCTTTTAAAATAATCATAGCTTAGTTTATTATTTGGTATCAACCTTAATTTATACTTCCAGTGATATAGACAGCTAGGAGTAAACATATAGAAATTACACTTTAATATAACCTGTCACATGAGAGAAAATCCCATGGTTTGTGCTTTTGTTGTTTGATGTCTCTTCTCTTTGTCAGCTTTCTAACTCAGAACTAATTTTGCAAAGGGCTTCTTCATGCGTCACTTTTTTTTACTTACAATGAGTCAGACAAGCAGTCTGTTTAATTCAGTACTCTCCATGCTCAACAACACTGGGGTTCTAAGATTTCAGCAGAGGACATTCTCAGCTGTACCTGGAGGTACCAGAGATTTAACCTGAGACATTCTGCATGCAAACGATGTGCTATATTCCTGGGGATATTTTACAACATGCATTAAAAGGCATGTTTTAAAGATGTAAACAAGAAGTGAGGTGTTGTAGGTGAAATTTATTAAGCTGGCAGGGAACCCCTTTCTCTCCTTACTGTGGTCCTCTACCTAAGAGAGTATTTGCATGGGGAGAACAGTTCCCATCAGTGCCAATTGAGAATCTCCTTCCACTGCATTCAGCTTCTTAAAGGGAACAATTTTCATCTGGGCCACAGCAGAGGAAAAAAGATTTTAATTTGCTGCAAAATGTCAGCTATGAAATTAGTAGCTATTAACTTCATCCTGAATTTTTCTTTTTTAAATGCAAAGACTCATTTATCATTATAAGTTAGGTCCTAGGCCATACCCCTAAAACTTCATCCAGTACAATCCTATGCCAGTTTACTCAAGAGTAAACCCCAGTGTGCTGAGTTCCTAGGTGATCATATCTGAAAGGATGGAATCCTAGGACTGCAGCCTTGTGTGTGCACCTAAAAAATGGATGAGGCATACATCTGCTTACCAACACATATACGAAGCACGTCAAGTCATTCAGAAGTCAGGAGTGGCTGACAGAGTGGCAGACTCCAACGTTACTCCACGGATAATGTGAAACAGCCTAAAGATCAATGAATTTTGTGTGGAGTTGTGCATGCCTCTCTCACAGCTCCAGGGGTTATGAATATCCTGCCCCTAATTTCAGCAAGCTGTTACAATGTAGGCATGGCGGGCACTACAGTAGTACAAATGATGAATTATGATAACCACAATAAACCTAATTAACAAGCTGGATTTTTAAATCTTTGTAATAAAATTGAGCTGCCATAATGATAAGCGCTCTGGAAATCCTGCTGCTATTATATTACAATCAACACAGATTACCTTATGGTGGTATTTTTAACCTCTGGTCTTCTGACAGCTTCTTGCTGGTTTGCAGACTGCTTCCTGCCACACTGAAGCATGTGTAGCACTTCCATAGCCAAAGGAAAGTAGAGAGCAGTGAAAGTGATAAAGCTTGGTTCACACAAGCCGTGTCAGGTTGTGCTAACCTTTTAAAGTAAGAATGGGGAATGTGTGGACCTCCAAATGTTTTTGAACTACAACTCCCAGCGGTTCTGTAAATCCAGGATAATGGGAGGGTCAAATATTCCCCATGCTTGCCTTGAATGCTAGTGCATTTATGCCTGAACTTTAAAGGACAAGGTACAAATGAAATCTATAATACAGGGATGGGGAATTGCTTGCCTTCTAGCAGTTTTGGACTTCAATTTCCAGATGACCCAGCCTGCATAGCTAATAGTATGGAAGTATGGGAGTTGTAGGCCAAAACATTTATAAGGCAAATAGTTCTCCACATAGTATTAATCAGAAATGTGTGTTGGGTTATGCAACAAATCTAGATCTCAACTGCAACTCCACAAATACCGTGGCAGCAACATTACAGGTACTAGTAAAACCACCCACAAAATCAGAGGTGCCTGGAAGCCTGTCTGCATTGTTGAAATTTACACTGGGCAAACCAGATAGTCCCTGCACAAGATGACAAACTGAAAGAAATCTGACATTAGAAATGGCAGTACTCCAAAACCAGTTGTAGAGCATTTCAACCATCCTGGACATACAATATCTGACTTACAGCAGTTCTCAAACATAAAATAAAGAAAGAAAGAAAGAAAGAAAGAAAGAATCCAAGACTGGGAATAGAAACAGCTGTGTAGAAACCAGTATCACCTTGCACAACTGTTTGAAAGTTTATGGTCACTGTCACAAATTGCTTCTTTCTGTCTCCTATTACACTGTGATCTGACCCCAACAATTATGTAACTGCTAATATACCTGAAGCTTGATATTAACTCTATCAGGGCCTCTGAGAAAGTACACTGAAATTTACAAAAGCTCATGCTAAAATAAATCAGTTAGGTTTTCAGGTGCTGCTAGATTTCTCTCCCCCTCCCCCTTTTTAAATTTCTTTTTTGCTGCAACAGACTAATACAGCTAACTCTCTGAAATGGAAAATAACAACAATAGTTAACTTCTTAAAACAACAGACAAAAAACCAGACCCCAAATGTACAAGATGGGGTCAACCAGTAGTTCAAAGCAGGTTCTGCATGATTAGTCCTCCCCCTCATCTATAACAATTTGTGAAATTCTTGAAGCAATTTAATAATACTACATGCTGAATTTCCCTATGTGTGGCAGAAATTGAGCCAGGGTTGTGTAGTGGTTTGAGTGTTAGACTATGATGCTGCTGCAGACCAGGATTCAATTCCCACCTTGGCCATGAAATCCACTGGTGACTCTGGGCAAGTCATACTCTCTCAGCCTCAGGGAAGGGCATTAGCAAACTTCCTCTGAAGAAATCGTGCCAAGAAAACCCCATGCCAGGGTCACCTTAAGTCGGAAATAACTTGAAGGCACACAACAACAGCAAAGGAGCAGCCAAATTATGCCACCAAGTTATATGCTGAATGCCACTAAATGTCACAGAAGAGCTGGAGAACAAGTACCGTATATACTCGACTATAAGTCGACCTCATGTATAAGTTGAGGGCAAGTTTTGGGGCCAAAATTATGGATTTTGCTATGACCCATGGATAAGTCGAGGATAAAATTTAGGGGCACCTAGCAAAGGATCCAAAAGGTGAAGCAAAGCAAAACAATGTCAAAGAACTAATAAAATACCAGCAGACATAACTTCTTGTGCTTACTCTTAAGACTGGATGGATGAGAGAGGAGAGGGGGTTGATGCTTCACATACTATACTCTTGCTTTTCACCAGGAGATGGTTCTCTCTTTTAAATAAGAGTTAAGATACAGTACTTAAATTGACCCCTGGATAAGTCGACTCAGGTTTTTGGGGTCCATTTTTTATCTAAATTTCTAGACTTATACATGAGTATTACAGTAGACCTCTAGATATTACTGAACAACTATTTCCACAATCCCTCAAGACTGATCAGGCTGAAGGAAAGTGAGGTTCAACACATGGAGAGCCACAGCTCTGCATTCCTAGCTATACACTACAGAGAGAGGTGGAGAACTAGACATTGGTCTTATCTGCACTGCAGAAATAATGCAGTTTGACTCTGCTTTATCTGCCATGGTTCAAAGCTATGAAATTTGGGGATTTATAGTTTGTTGTGGCACCAGAGCTCTCTGACAGAGAAGGCTAAATATCTCACAAAACTCCAAACCCCAGAATTCCATAGCATTGAACAACAGCAGTTAAAGCAGTGTCAAACTGCATTATTTCTGCAGTGCAGATTAGACTACTGAAAACCATTGTGGTCTACAAAATTTAGTTAGGTTGCTAGGCCCTTTTTTAAAAAAAACCCATAAACTTGAAAGGACTCAGATTTTAAGTGAATATTCTATATGTATCTCCTCACATGTTGCCTTGTTACCACTGAACCTCTGCTAAGGTGGCCAGATGTGAATGATAATGGTAGGAGTCATAGAATCATAGAGTTGGAAGAGACCACTAGGGCCATCCAGTCCAACCCCCTGCCATGCAGGAAATCCAAATCAAAGCATCCCCGACAGATGGCCATCCAGCCTCTGTTTAAAGACCTCCAAGGAAGGAGACTCCATCACCCTCCGAGGGAGTGCATTCCATTGTCGAACAGCCCTAACTGTCAGGAAGTTCCTCCTAATGTTCAGGTGGAATCTCTTTTCCTGCAGCTTGCATCCATTGTTCCGGGTCCTGTTCTCTGGAGCAGCAGAAAACAAGCTTGCTCCCTCTTCAATATGACATCCCTTCAAATATTTAAACAGGGCGATCATATCACCTCTTAACCTTCTTTTCTCCAGGCTAAACATCCCCAGCTCCCTAAGTCGTTCCTCATAGGGCATGGTTTCCAGACCTTTCACCATTTTTGTCGCCCTCCTTTGGACACGCTCCAGTTTCTCAATGTCCTTTCTGAATTGTGGCGCCCAGAACTGGACACAATATTCTAGGTGGGGCTTGACCAGAGCAGAATACAGTGGCACTATTACTTCTCTTGATCTAGACACTATACTTCTATTGATGCAGCCTAAAATAGCATTGGCCTTTTTAGCTGCCGCATCACACTGTTCACTCATGTTCAACTTGTGGTCTACTTGGACTCCTAGATCCCTTTCACACGTAGTTTCATTCAGCCAGGTGTCACCCATCCTATATCTGTGCATTTTATTTTTCCGCCCTAAGTGCAATACCTTACATTTCTCCGTGTTGAATTTCATTTTGTTAGCTTTGGCCCAGCTTTCTAGTCTATTCAGGTCATTTTGAATCTTGATCCTGTCCTCTGGGGTGTTAGCTATTCCCCCTAATTTGGTGTCATCTGCAAATTTGATAAGTATGCTCCCAATTCTGTCATCCAGGTCATTGATAAAGATGTTGAATAGCACTGGGCCCAGGACAGAGCCCTGTGGGACCCCACTGGTCACTTTTCTCCAGAATGAAAAGGAGCCATTGTTGAGCACCCTTTGGGTTCGGCCGGTCAACCAATTACAGATCCATTTAACAGTTCCTTTGTCTAGCCCACATTTTACAAGCTTGTTTGCAAGAATGTCATGGGGAACTTTGTCAAAGGCCTTACTGAAATCAAGATATACTATATCCACAGCATTCCCTTCATCTACCAAGCTGGTAATTTTATCAAAGAAAGAGATCAGGTTTGTCTGGCATGACTTGTTTCTCTGAAACCCATGTTGACTTTTTGTGATTATGGCATTGCCTTCTAGATGTTCACAGACTCTCTGTTTAATGATCTGCTCCAGAATCTTTCCTAGTACTGATGTCAGACTAACTGGACAATAATTGTTGGGATCCTCTTTTTTTCCCTTTTTGAAGATGGGGACAACGTTTGCCCTCCACCAGTCTGCTGGGATCTCTCCTGTTTTCCAGGAGTTTTCAAAGATTATTGCCAATGGCTCCGATATTACATTTGCCAGTTCTTTTAATACCCTTGGATGGAGTTCATCTGGTCCCGGAGACTTAAATTCATTTAGATTAATAAGGTGTTCCTCTACTATCTCTTTACTTATTCTGTACTGAAATGCCCCTATTCTGTCCTCTGCTCCATTATCCTCAGGTTGAACACCCTTTGCCTTTTCTGAGAAGACTGAGGCAAAGAAAGTGTTGAGTAATTCTGCCTTTTCTCTGTCTTCTGTTAGAATTTTGCCATCTTCTCCACGCAGTGAGTCATTTTGCTGGTATTGCAGAACTGGGAGTTAGAAAGCACTGTCAATATACGGTACTGAAAATAATCTAGAATTCGATCAGTGGATTCAGATCTACTTTCTATATATTCCTGGTGTAGAAGAGGGAACTTCCACAGTTCATGGAAATGATACCTGCTGAAATTCCCTCTCCTCCACAACTATCAAAGACGCAAGAGCCCTGTCCTCTCATGCGGCTGGCCACACCAGCTTCAGTAAGATACAAGATCCTGGTACAATATTATTTCCTAGATATTTCAATAGCGGTCTTCATCCAGAAGCATCCCACAGTGAATGGCTGCTGAAATGTTCACAAATGTAATAAAAATGAAGTTCCTTCCATCAGTTCCAGAGGTGGGCAGAAACTGATTCATCTACTTTATTATTAATTTTTACTAGTTATTACCTGAGAATATCTCCATCTTTGGCACTTGATACTTGCTGGCACAGGCAACTGAGGCATGATCTCTTTCAGGTGGTCAAGGATCAACTGTTGTACCTTTTCCTTATCACACTCCAAATACTCTGTTCCAAAAGATACACTGGTGTGGACAACAACAGATGGGCCAATATCAGGGGATTCTGCAAAAGAAACAAAGATTTCTATAGATGGTACCAAGCAACATTTACATTTCCAGCCAAGTATTAATTACAACTTTTCTAAGTTCAAAATTAGAACATTTAAACAAGTATTTCTGCTGATCCAAGAAGTGATGAAAACTCCAGATAGTAGGCTTCAGGGGGAAAAATCTCCCACTTATTAAATGGGTTTCTTGAGTAGAATCCACAAGCAAACAACTGTAGAGTAGTTCTCCAAGAGTCAATGGGGCTAGTGAAAAGCATCTGTTCTAATTTGTCTTCTCTCCTGGGAGCATTTCATTCTTTACCCAGTCTACTCAGAATCTGGGAGAGTTTCTAAATCTGTTCAAACATCTGGAAATATTCCATGGTGAGGTTTCAATTTAAGCTCATGGAAGGCTACTTGATGCGGCACCCAACATTATTTGGTGGAACAAAGTTGGAAACTGCTACATTTTAAAACTGTATGTCTGGTTATAAGGCCAACACCTCGGGTTCACAAGAGAAAATGATAGTTGTTCAAAGTCTTTGAGAAACTATTGCTTTTGCCTAGATTAAGATATTCCTTCCTTCTTACATTTTTTGGAACTTAGAATCCTTCAAGCCACCTGAGGCTGCTTTGGTCTGAATTTTGTGAAATGTGTAAATGATTTATTTGCCAGTACAAACTCTTCTCAGTTTGTCCCCCGAAAAGGGGTGCTGTGGGAGTTATGTGGTCCAGAAGCAATGAACCATAATGAAGATGGGAAGTGTAACAGCAAAGTAAATGAGGGGATGGCTGAGAGGGACACTGTGCTCACTCAGCAATAAGGAATAGTAATCAAAAAGCTGTTTTTGTTGGGACAGCAGCAGAGAACTTTGTGTGACTTCGGCTGAAACCTAAACTGCTATGGATTTAACACTGAGGTTACTGGAGCAAGATCCTTCTTAAAATTAAGGGTTATTCTTGGAAGCTAACATTCAAAAACACACTGAACAGAGTAAGATTTTGAAAGCAACAAGATTTTTGGAAAAAAGATAACAGCTAAAATTCTGTGAAAACAGTGGTAAGGTGAAGTGTGGAAGCTGACAAAAAGAAAAGAAAAAGAAAAGAAAAAGAAAAGTGATATAACAGGATTACATCTTTATGTACTCTGCCTATTTGGTGTCCTTGCTACACTTTACTTAGCATGTGTCTCATCTGATCACAGGCACACAACTCATTTATCACTAGGAAATGTCAAACACACTTGCATTTCTGGCCTTATTTTGGAGCCAAAATGTAAACAGCATTCAAACACTGGGTACACTCCCCCCAGTTCTGTTGACCACCATGGCATTCTACAAAGGAACCTGACAAGCATGTTACCACTCAAGAACAGGGGGGATTATTTATCAAGAATCATATGCTTATGATACTGAAGTATCACTGTCTACTTCTTGCCAAATGGGGAAAAATAAGCAAATAGATTCAGCAAGTTTAACTGAGACATATACACATAGCAGCAATGAAGAAAGGGGGCTATATACTCATAACTAGAAAAATAATAATAAAAAGAAACTTATGAGATCTTTCTCAGCCAAAACATCAAATAATGGCTTAATTATTATTGGGAAATTTTTGATAGCCAAATATTGGAAAACCCATAAACTGCTCAGTATGGAATTATGGCTGTTGGTATAAAGTGTTCATTTTTAAATTGACATGTATAAAATTTTAAAGGGAGAGACGAAAAAAAACATGGCTAGTAAAGAAGCAGAGGGCTAGCATGAGCATTGGATTACAACTCTGTAGAGTCCAGGGTTCAAATCCCCACTTGGCACAGAAACCCATTGGGTGACCTTAGGCAAGTCACAGTCTCTCAGCTTCAGAAAAAAGCAAAGGCACCCCTCCCTGTGAACCAATTTTGCCTAGAAGCCTTAGGGTCACCATAGGTTGGACACAAAGGCATATAAGAACAACAACAACAAAGAAACATCAGATTTTAACAGATAGCTAATAATGTTATCAAGTCATTTAGATTTAGCATGAATAAAGACAGGAATTAGAGAAAAAAACATTTGCCCTAAGTTCGGGAATTTAACTACATAATTCAGTTTTAAACAACAGTATAAACATATAACAATGGATTAGCAGTAGAACTCTGACTGTTGTTTCGGGTAAGTGCTTTAACAACAGAAAAATATTCAAGACTGCATTAGATGAATGCATGTAAAAAGAAACTGTATTGATATCTGTGTGTGTGTGTGTGCGCGCATACAATTAAAATACTCCTCATTTGCATCGAATAGAATAAGATCTGGCGATTCTCAAGAGTTTGGTGATTTTTGCAGGCCACCCTTTGAAAAATTCCTTAAATTCTGCAGACAAAGGCTTTACAGTTTTTACTGGAGTGTCTGCACAAATGTACACTATCGCACATGTGTATGCTTTGCATGGATTTGGATCATTGTACATTTTCGGCAGCTGGAGAGTGAATAGCTATGAACAGATGCAAATTTGTGCAGGAAAGTAAAGACAATTAATGGCCAATGTGAATGTGTGAAAATCTGAGGCAATGTGAATAATACTTATGTGTAGACTTGCTCTACGTTATTTCAGCATGAGTCAGAAAATTCCATAAGCATCCCTCTCCATCTTTGGCAGTAAAAATATAATAAGAATGAAGCACCTAGCAATTTGCTTCCCTTCCCTGACACCTCAAATCTGCTTGTCTGAGATGGCTGCCTTGCCTTAACTTACCTAACAGTAGAACTGTCCTTGACCTGTACTAGTACAGGGGACCCTTGTTATACTCTGGGGTTTGGTTACAAAATCCCCTGTGGATAAAAAATCTGTGGATGCTCAAGTCCCATTAAAAATAACGACATAGCAAAATTGTGTCCCTTATAAAAAATGGAAAATCAAGGTTTGATATTTGAAATGTATACTTTTTTTGAACATTTTCAAATTGTGGATGCTTGAATCCGTGTATAAAAAATATGTGTATAAGAAGGGCTGACTGTAATGGTCTTCATCTTGTTTCTTGCCAACAAACAGGCATCTCAGTTGAATTCTAGGATGTTTTCCAAACTATAAAGGAGATCTTTTTTCTGTTAAGGAAAAAGCAACATGGGATATACAGTGACTGAAATAAAACATGTATGTGAGAGTCAGGGTGACTCAGCAGAAACAATTAGAAGCCACACAGGTGTAAAAGGTAATGTAATTAACAAGTCCTAAATGCCAAGGACAGAAATGTAAAGTGGATAATTGAACACACCTGAGAGTTGTTAAAGTGGACAAGGTGAAATGATGAAATCATTAATTGTGGGATGAACCAAGAGAACCAATGAGAATGGTTGTACACGCCCATTGGGTGGAAACTGACAAGAGTGGGTGGTATTTTCCAAGGACTATAATAATGGCTATGCATCCCAATGTATTTTGTGGGTAGTAGTTGTGGAGGAGTATTGTTGTATTGGAGTTGTGTTGGATAGTTTTGGAGCTGTGTATAGTAGAATAAAGTAGATCTTTTATATAAGACTACTGAGTTGTCTGGTGTCTTGGGTGAAGATACAAGAGCCAGCTGGATCCTGAAGAAGTGTGAAGACTTCTGTGGAAGCAAGAGTGAGAAGGCTTGGAGAGTTTGTCAGGGTCTTCAGCCTATTCTCTGTAACTCTGCTAAGCTATAACCACTGGCCAAAACTGGTCAGCGCCGGTGCGTAACAAGGTGGTGAGTTCGAGCCAGAGGTGAAGAGCTACAACTCCCATCATCCCTGACATTTTCAACTGCATGCAGGAGCAGCATTTGAGTGGTACTGAGAATGCTGTTCTTCTTTCTCTCCTACCAAGTCTTTTTTCTCCACCTACTGATAAGCTGCAATTTTATTTATATACATACACCAGGGATGTGAACTTGTGGCCCTTCAGATATTGCTGAATTGCAATTGCTGCAGTCTTAGCCAACATACCCAGTGGAGGGATCATGGGAGCTGCAGTCTAAACCTTCCCCCACCTTGTCATACATTTTTTGCTTTCACTCACCCATTTTAAGGGGATTTTTCTTTTTACCTGCATTTCATTTGTTTTTTTTTCTCCTCCTTTTCCTGATCAAGTCACCTGGAATGATCTCTTCTGGAAGCATTTTTCCATAGTCTTCTTTGATCCTGGCTATGGAACACTATGAATTGAGTCAACAGATGAGTGTTCTGTCTCAAGTACGTTGGGTACAAGGGTGTGTTCCTTTCTACTATTAACTCCTAAAAGGATTCTATTGGTATTTTCTTTTCTATTCATTTGACCAAATTCACCCCACAGGCTGTAAAAACTCCATTTCTTTGAGGCTTACTATCCTTTCTAAAGCCATGTTGTTTTTATAGTTAAAAATGCCTCAAAATTAGGCATATAAAACAAACTCACAACAAACCCCCACAATTTTCATCTTCCAGAACAAAGAAATGTCTGGGTAAGGCAGAGAAAGCAAAAATCAACTGATAGCCCAGTTGTTAAAAGTCCATTATTGAGAATTGTAGAGAAACTGCAAAAATCTTTCTCCTCGTAATGTCAAATTAAGAACCTTACAGATGCTGTTTTCACTACATTTATACTCAGAGCTGTTTCTGCCAAACAATCATTGAAGAATTTATACTCTTTACGGTGATGCTGTAGGGAAAATGAAATGTCATGATAACCCCTGAAGATACTTCTTTTGGGCTAATAAAACAGATATGGTTTTGGTTAGGCTCTGGCTATGTTTTAAGGATTTATGCCGCAACCAGATTGTTACCTTGGGAGCACGCAACTCCCCTGTTGCAACAGTTCCTCTGGCTGCCCATCTGTTTCTGGGCATATTTCAAAGTGCTGGCAATTATGTATAAAACCTATATAGCTCAAGCTCAGGTTATCTGAAGGACAGTATCCTCCCATACGAAATCTGCCCACATTTTGAGGTCTTTTCAGAATACCCTTCTCTCCATCCTACCACCCTCATGGGTAAATCTGGTGGGAACATGGGAGAGGACCTTCTCAGTGGCTGCCCCCAGGCTCTGGAACTCTCTGGAACTGAGATGTATGTGGAGGAGAGAGACCCACTCTCTCTTTGAATGCACATGTGTGTCCAGGAGATATTGGATATGGCCCTCAGGACTGAAAATGCACACATGACTTTGTTAATGGGTATACAACTTCCCATACTAACTTGTCCTCAAATCTTGCTAAAACAGTTCTCTGCCTCTGAAGCATGTTTTTTGTTCATTATGTTTAATGTTTTATATGTCTCTTGATCCATTTTTTTTCACACAACTCAAGACTTTTAATACAATAATAACAAAAACATTTTTACAAAGAACTCTATCTGCCCAATTGCAATTATATTTTGGGTAGAGTGAATTGGTAATTGTTACTCAGTTCTGATCTTAAAAGAGTTGGTGGCACAGTCACTACTACAATCAACATCTTTGTTCACATTCTCCACAGGGATGTGAAGAACAGAATGCAAGGAGAAATGAAACCACACTGCTGTTAGAAGTGGCTGCTCTGGCTTCTGACTGAAGTGATGTTTGTAGGGCAAACTGAAAAAGAAAAAAAATGCTTATTTCCATATGTGTATTTGCCCTGCAGTTCAGTGAAGAGAACTTATTTTATTTATGTGTAAAGGCATAGTAAAAATCAAGAAACTTTCTTAAGAACCATAAACACTTAGAAGTTTCAGGCCTGGTCAGCTATTCAGTCCTGTGATCAGGTTCTTCATATAGTATTCACTGAACCAGATTCACAATAAGGATTTGGAGAAACATGCACACCAGCACCACATGGAGGATATTGTAACCTAAGAAGATTCCTTCTGGTTCTGACCAAAGGTTTATCTTTTACTTCCCCCTGTATCTCACAGAAGCCAGCTAGATACTTCTGGAGGTACTAGAAAATAAGGGCAATTGGTAATTTAGAGATATACTGCTTCTGAAGCTAGAAAGAGCACATAATCATAGCTAACTGATAGACTTATATTCCATTTGTCCAGTTCTCTTTTAAAACCATCAAAACTCATGTGTGAGCTAAGAAGCTCCTTGTAATATGTGCATAATCTGTCCACCATATATATAATGATCAATGTAAGCCAGTGATGGTGAACCTTTTAGGGACCGAGTGCCCAAACTCAAAGGCATTCCACCACTGGTGTTACCTGGTGCTGGGGGTGGAACACAGGATGTCTGGGGTGGGGTGGGGGACTTCCACCTTCCAGGGGCGGGACCTCCCTGGGGGCCCAGGAGGGTGGGGGGAAGAGGAGGAACAGGCATGCACCATAGGTTCGCCACCATGGATGTAGGCAGTGTCATAAAACCAGTGAAATCCTGCTTCCTCAAGTGGGCTTGCCAACATGGCATCATTTCTCTGATATTCAGCTTGTATGCTGCTGAGACCTAGTCCTCTCCACAACAATGCAAATACTATTAGCAAAGGGATGAATAACCAAATACATTTCAGTTAGTGATGTGTTTTGAATTGGTTTTATGATATTGTCTGCATTGAAAGAAGTTTACATCATGGTATCAGCTTTCTTTACTGTCCAGCTTTCACTGCCTTACATATAAGCTGGAAATGCAACAGCATGGGCCATCCTAACCTTAGTATTCAGTGATATATCTTTGCACTCCATGATCTTACCTAGTTCCTTCATAACCCTTCCAAGTCCTAGTCTTCTTCTGATTTATCGACTGCAGTCTCCATTCTCATTAACGACTGAGCCAAAATATGAAGAATCAAATCTTGAACTATTTCAATTTCTTCATTATCTCCTTTACAGTTATGTAAACCATATGTGGTTATTGTTTTCTTAATGTTCAACTGTAAACCTGCCTTTGCACTTTCTTCCTTGACTTTCCTCAGTAATGGCTCAGTAATGGTCTGCTATTTTCTGCTATAGTGTCATCTTCATACGTTAAAACTGTTGATGTTCTTTCCTCCAATTTTCTTACCTCCTTACTCTGAGTCTAATGCAGTCTAATTATGTTTGATATGTTCAATATACAAATTAAATAGATAGGATAAAATGTAGCCATGTCTATCCTCCTTGCCAGCTGGAAACTGTTCGGTTTCTCTATATTCTGTTCTAACAATAGCCTCTTGTCCTGACTACAGGTCACACATCAAGGTAATAAGATCTTGTGGAACACTTATTTCTTTAAGAGTGATCCATAGTTTCTCATGATCTATGAAATCAAATACTTTGCAATTGTCTAAAAGCACAAGATGATTTTCTTTAGAAATTCCTTACTATATTCCATTATCCAGCATATCTGTGCTATATGATCCCTACTGCCTCTTCCTTTCCTGAATCCAGCTTGGACAACTGGTATTTGCCACTCCATATCCGGTAAAAGGTTTTGTTGTAGAATTTTAAGCATCACTTTGCTTGCATGGAAATCAATGCAATGGTCCTGTAGTTACTGCAACCCCTACTATTGCCTTTCTTTATGACTGAAATGTATATTGAGTGTTTCTAATCTGTGGGGCATTGTTTTGTATTTCATGTTTGTTGCCATCTGTTTGTGGTGATTTATTTCTCCCAAGTGCTCTGCACGTAGCTTCCACTTCACTTTCTAAAACTGGAAGTAGGTTTTTACATGGGTTTTCCTTGACTGAATCTGTCATCTTTTCATCTCTTTTATATAATTCTTCAGTGCATTGTTTCCACTGTCTTTTTATTTCTACATGGTCAAGTAGTGTGTTCCCCTCCTTGTCATAGAGCTTCCACATACTTGGTTTAAATTTCCCTTCTGTTTCTTGGATCTTGTGGAAGAGGCCTCTTCTTCTTCCTTTTTTGCTGTCATTTCCTATTTCTCTACATTGATTATTATTGCAGTTCTCCTAGTCCCTGCACACAAGTCATTAAACAGTTGCCTTCAGAGTTCTGACCGCATGTCTGTCACCTTTTACTTTTGCTTCTCATCTGTCTTTAACTGCTGGAAGAGTTTCATCTATCATCCATTGAGGTGTCTGCTTTTTGGCTACATACAGACAGGTTACTTACATGTTCATCTCTGATCATGTCCCTGGATTTAGTCCAGAGTTCTTCTGGCTCCTGGTCTTGTTTTATAGACAGTGGCATCCCCACACCTGGTGTCAACCGGCGTGTGTGTGGGTGCCAGGAGGCAGTGGCTGTAGCCCTCTCCTTCTTCACAGCAATGGACTTCTCCTCACGAGGAGACCTTTGCTGCCCTGGCAAAGCTGAGAGGGGCAGAGTAGGAGGACAGCCCGACTGGGTGTCATCCCTCTTCTGGGGTGTCACCCGGTGCAGACTGAACCCCCCGCACCTGCTAGTGATGCCTCTCAGAATAGAGCTTCTTTATCTTCTGCTTCCCATTATGCAGTCTATTTGATTTCTATACTGGCCATCATACGATGCCCATACATACAGTTGCTTCTTGAGCTGACTGAAGAATTTGCAATGGATACTGTTAGCCTTGCAAAGTTCAATCAGTCAATCTGCTTTTCTTGATCCTAGGCCAAACATTCCTACAATTTTTGATTTTGCTTCAGTCACCTATGATTAACAAGAAGTCATGTTTTGGTGTGTCATCAATTTCCTCCTGGATTCCAGCATAAAAATCTTTCAATTTCTTCCTCTGTAGTTAGAGCATAAACTTGGATTATGGTTATACTAATTGCACATCTTTATATATTGATGGCCAATTCATGAACCCAGTGTAAAAATTTTACATAAATATGAAAATGATATAAATAAAGAAGGAGGTTATCAACCATCACAATTGCTTTCAACTGTATGGGGAGGAATGAGATTTATGACTGTTCCCTTTCCCTTGTCCCCAGATAAGGAATTAAGGCCAGAAAAGCAATCTATAAGGAAACATGACACAGCCAAAAATGGAACTCCTATGACCAGTAGAATCAGAGAATCTTGGCTAATCAATTTCTTTAGAGAAGTGGATGCCTATAAAATGTCTCAATATTTTTCTGCAGAGAAAAATAGGTTGATTTAATAAGATGTATCTAGCTATGAATAATGAATAAAAATAAATTCCTTCGAATCTAAAAATAAACTTGGAATTTCCTCTGAAATGTCAGCACTGACGTTAATGTACTACTTTGCAAGCGGATGGGCTGCTCTTGATTTTTCTATTAAAAATTCAGATGGCTTGCCGAGTTTCTTCTATTCCTCATGGAATCACTGTAATGTATAGACCACATATTAGAGGGACTTGTGAGAAGAGAATGTTGGATAATGTATTCAGTCATTTGTTATCTTCCTGAATAATTTCACAGTGGCCTTGTACAGAACTAGGAATGGGGCTATAAAGCAAACTGATAAGTGAAGAGGAGGTGAATGCATTGGTGAAGTGACATTCTGAAGAAGGAAGAAGAAATAAAAGACTTTCCCACAATATAATTAAATATACAATAATTACACTGAGCTGAAAATAGTTCATTCTGTATTTCATAGATTTAAAGCAAGATGCATACGAGGAGATGCCACGTTACATTTTAATGGTACCAGGGTTTAAGCAATACTAGAGAAATGTAAAGGTAGGGTGGATTTCTGCATAGATATAAATTGCACTGATAATTCATGCTGGCAAAATTACGTTTTCCCACAAAACTGATTACAAATACTGAAGAACTGTGTTAAAAACAACTCCTGACTTCAACCATTTATAATTTTTTAAAATTTTATATTTACAGATTTAATGTTGTATTGTTTTTAAACTATATTGTTTTAAATCTACTGCTTGCTGCCTTGAGCCCCTATATTGGGAGAAAGGTGGGATATAATAATAATAATAACCATTTAATATTCACGTAACCTACAACAAGACGTCAGTAGGCCAAATACACAGCTGCTTTACTTTACACAAACCCTGAGCATGATACACCTGTGGGAGCACTATTTTTTATTGGTAGAGGACAAGATCTGCAATAGAGGAATTGGCTGGCTGTGAATCATGTGAAAATCTGAATGACCATGCTCTATTCTTTTAAAAGAGTGTGGCTTCTGATAGTTTAGATAGTTTAGCTATAAAAGTTGACAAGAAATGTCATGTGCCATTGTGGGTCTGGGATATATAACAGGACTAGGTTCACGCCAACTGACTGGAGCAATAAACTACTTCTGCTCCATTTGGAAAACTGTTCCAGAGCTGATTTTGCTCCTTTGTAGTGAACAGATTGGAAACGACCAATATACATCCCCATCCACAAAGAAGGAGACACAAATGACTGCAGCAACTATAGGATCATAGCACTAATCTCACATGCAAGGAAAATCATGCTCAAAATTCTGTAACATATACTTCAACCATAAGTGGAAAGAAAAATTCCAGAGGTGCAAGCAGGATTCAGGAACGCAGAGGCACTAGAGACCACACTGCAAACCTATGATGGCTAATGAAGCATAACAAGAAATTCCCAAAGAAAATCAGTATGTGTTTTATTGACTACAGCAAAGCCTTTGACTGCATAGATCATGAAAGGCTTTGGAACACCTTAAAGACACATCTAATAGTACTGATGAATCTGTACTCAGGACAAGCGACTATTGTCAGAACAGGAGAAACAGAATGGTTCTCAATTGGCAAAGGGGTCAGACAAGGCTGCATCCTTTTATCTTATCTGTTCAATTTATATGCAGAAAATATTATATGAAAAGCAGGCTTGGACATAGAAGTGGGAGGTATGAAAATAGGAGGAAGGAGTATCAACAATCTAAGTTATGCAGATGACACCATATTACTAACAGAACACATTACAGACCTAGAGCAACTACTGAGGAAGGTCAAGGAAGAAAGTGCAAAGGCAGGCTTACTGTTGAACATAAAGAAAACAAAAATAATGACCATGGAAGATATTCATAAATCCAACCTAGACAATGAGGAAATAGAAATAGTAAAAGAATTCCTATACCTTGGATCAAACATTGATCAGAACAGGGACTGTCGTCAAGAATAAGACTAAGAATGGGGAAGGCAGCTATGAAAGAACTAGAAAAGGTTCTAAAGAGCAAAGACATACAACCAAGCATGAAAGTCAGAATTGTACAAGAATTCCCCATTACCATGTAAGAGCTGGAAAATTAAGAAAAACTGGTAAAAATAAAATAAATTCATTTGAGATGTGGTGCTGGAGAAGAGTGCTGAGGATACCATGGACAGCCAACCCCCCTCCAAAAAGGGGGGGGGGTCCTAGAACAGATCTGGACTGAGAGCTCCCTGGAAGCCAATATGATTAAACAGGCTCCCATATGTGGCCATGTCATGAGAAGACCATAATGCTAGGAAAGGAGGAGGGAAAGAGAGGCAGACCACACAGCAGATGATGGACTCCATTAAGGAGGCCATGGGTATGAATCCGCAAGAACTAAGGAAAGTAGTGGAGGATAGGGAGTCTTGGGGATGTCTCATCTACAGGACAGTCACGAGTGGAGATTGACTCGAAGGTGGTTAACAACAACAACAACAATAACAACGTGAACAGTCATGCAGATGCATGGAATACCTATTCAGGTGGTTCTCAATGTACTGAATTTAGAATTTGTTTATAAAACCATTTCTACCCCACTTTTTGGCTACCAAAGGGCAAGCCAAGATGCTAGCTTACTTCATCAATTAAAAATATAACATAGTCAAAGCAACAGAATGAACAGAGATTAAAAACTAACCATCTAAATGTTCTTCAGCAAGAACACACACACACACACACACACACACACACACACACACACACACTCTGAATAATTTAATACAGCCGAAGCCATATTATTAGCCCTGACTAAGGCAGACCCACTAAATCAAAGGGATTTACACAAGCACTGACTTGCCATATTCCCACTGTTTCAGTGAGTCTACAGTATTCTAGTTTGGACTAAAAGCTGAATTCATAAATAATACCTGGCAAAGCAGAAGAATGTTTAACAAATGCCAAAAATGATGGGCCCAACTGGACTTTTCAAAGCAGAGAGTTCCATAACTGCTGCAACTCAAAAGGTATGGTTACATATCTCAGTCAGGTGAACCTCAGAAATCAAAGTGCTGGCTAATATATATATATATGAGAATGAGTTAGCATCAGGATATTTGGGTGGGTGAAATGTGTAGGAGGAGATCTTTCAAATATTCTACCCTAGCTTTTATATATAATAGCCAGCACTTCAGACTCTTCATGGAAACGGGTAACCAATGCAGATTAATCAATACTAAAAACCCTGAGGGGAAAAAAAACAAGCTCTGGAGAACAATCTAGAAGCCATATTTTACACTTACTGAAATTTACAAACCCTTTACTGATATGATCTGAAAAATGAGCTCTAATCAACATTTTGCAGGATATATATTTTGCACGAGTTGAAGTTTCCAGTTTTATTTTCAGAAGCAGCCTTACAAAGAGAGGTCTTTTGAAGTAAGAGTAGCCAAATTTGCAATACTTGGAAAGGGTGCACTTGGTGCCCGAGCTGAATCTGTGCAAAAGCATTTTTATATGGCTGCCACTTGGCAATCTAGAAATAACACTACATTGTGAACCTGATTCTTCAAGGTTCATTCCACTCTAATAACAACACTATGGGCTTTGTCAGTTGTAGTAGTAGTTGTTACATCAGCTAGCATGCAGTTCATCATGCAGCATAAAAATGGGTAATCTGTCACTTCCCTTTCACCATATGGGAACTACTAGAAGGAGGAGCAACTGACAAGCACAAGTTACCTCCTTGTGGAGCCAGTAGACCAACAGCATGGAAATGATATCATTTTTACAGATCAACATTGCTTTTATTTCTTCTTTCCTCCACTATCTCTCCTGATTTTTTTTTTATCAAGGCCTGGTTTTTCTTGTTGAAATAATTAGATCTCACTTTCATTTCTTTGGCTAATTGGCTGCATGGCAGTTAAACTGTCAACCAAGCCTGCCAACCCACTGGGTCAGTCGAGGTCATGATATGGTACTCTGCCAACAATGCAGATAAGTACCAAAAATAAAATCTCAAACCAAAACTGAGAATGAGATCAGAGGGTCTCATAGTTCTTCCAGAGATCAGCACTCTTGTGACTGGGTCCAATCCTCACTAACAATGTGTGGGTGGTACTTCTGGACATTCATTCACTTGTAGATTCTCTGCATGCAAATGGCAACTATGAAGAAGTTTCTGAGCAGAACTAATACAGTATTCCATCTCAGCCTCTGCAGGCTGCTTAAAATCCCCAACACTGGCCTGTTCATACCTGTAATGATAAAGAACTAACATGAAGACTATCAAATGAAGAAAATGACACAGCTATGCTCCTTTTTATTGACATAGGTCCAAAGTTTGGAATAAAGCCAGATTTCTTTGACTACCCTGTTCCATGAAGGGTTCAGACGATTAGCCCTTTAGCATTCTTAATACTCGCATTAATTATTAGTATTCTTATTATTCCATCTGGCTCTGACTTTTCCAGAAATAATTTCTCAACTACAAGAAGCTGCTCATTGCTAGCATCAGCTTGCACCTCTTGAAGTACAAGAAACCTGGAACTATCAAGAACCGTATGGTGAATGTTTCCCTTTGCTATCTTCATTTGCCTTTATTGGTCAGTTTTTTGCACAGATATCTTGCCAACTGGGTACTGAATTCACTATACTCTGTGGTCTGCACTGCAGATTCTACAGGATCATCATTTTTGGATGCCACCTGTTCATGGTATTTAAAACTATTCTCTGCTATGTATTACACACTGAGACTAAGACCTGTAGCTCCAGAAACACCATTTTCTGCTGCCTTTTGTGTATATTGGTGCAATGGAACTGGCACCATGTCAGAGTGCCTACACAAAGCATGTAGGCAAGACAAAGAAGAATGCCGCCTTCTGTCTACATCCCACGGTTTGTTTCTTCTCTTGGCAAAGCCCACTCTCTGTAGGTTCCATACATCACACTTGGCCAAACATGCTATGCACTGAAAAGTGAGAAGAATGCTACAATTTGGTTCTAAATATGCACATGTGAAGTATCAATAATGTCTCTGTGTTTAGTATCTGGCAAAAAACGTCTGCAGTGCTGGCTCAATAGTCTTCATTATGTGTGGTTGCAGTAATATCCAGTGAATGTGATGAGCTAAGTATGTGCTTAAGAACAAAAATCCTGTACACCCTTACTCTTCCTATTCAGAAATGTTGATAGTTATTATTTTTTTTTAAAGAGAGAATAAGGCACCATCTTCCAAAACCTATTGAGATTAAACAGAAGTGCCCACCATCACAAGTATTTCTGTTTTGCTGCTAATAAACAGTATTGTCCTATTGCTGTTCTTAGAACAGAGTTGCAATTTGCAAAATTCAACCAAGTTAACAAGGAACAACAATAGTACAAAAGAGGAGAAGGACCATATGTCATAATGAGGTCTTGTGGGAAGCAATTCATCTGCAATTGCTGGTCTTCATTTTTTAAAAAAAGATACAACAGTTATATAGTTCACTCCCCATGAGAAACCTGGTTTTCTTAGACAAATTACTACCAATGACTATTCCCCGCCGAACTCTCATTTTATAAATCTGTGTCATGTAGGATGAGCTTGCTTTGGTGATGTTGTTGCTTTCTTTTAATCCATCAGGAGCAGCTGGTTGAATCGGCTTAATGAATATACAGACACAATGGTCAACAGAGGAAGGATATTGATATTCTGGTGCAAAATCCAACATTGGTGTGGAGATCAGGCCTGGTGTGGGCAGGGAAGGGCTATGGCAGGGAGTAAGGTGGAAGATGAGAGTACTAAAGAACAATGTATAGTAGGCAGAATAATGGGTAAACTCAGACTGGCTTCAGGGTTCAAACAAAGCCAAGGTCACACCTATAGTAATGCTTCTGGGCCAATATTAAGAATTCTTCAACATTGTGAGATTCTAGGGGCTCTTTTGCACTACACAGTTATAGCACCACGACTGCACTTTAACTATTGTGGTTCGACCCCATGGAACGCTGAGATTTGCATTTTAGAGAAGAGTATTTAGAATTCTCAAACAGAGAGCTCTAGTGCCTCACTAAACTACAAACCCCAGGATTCCATAGGATGCCACCCATGGCATAATGGCATAATGTGAAAGGACCCTGGATGCTGTCATGTTCACAGGACATAAGCTGGCTGATGAGACGGCAATAGATGGGAAAAGAAGACAGAGGGAGACTGACAATGAAACAGGCTGCCTCAGAGTGTGGTGGAGTCTCCTTCTTTGGAGTTTTTAAACAGATGCTGGACACCCATCTGTTGGGGGTGCTTTGATTGTGAGTTCCTGGATAGAAAGGGGTTGCACTGGATGACGTCCAACTCTATGATTTTATGAGACACAAGATGCTTGGAATTCCTTTCATTCTCTGATGGTTTGAAAGAGAATGAGGTGGAATGAGGATGATGTCGCTATTGGGGCTTTTCGGAAAAGATGGCATCTAGAGTTAATACCCACATTACATACACATTAGATGCAATGATATTGTGTATTTTTGTTAAATACCGAAGAAAACAAAAGGATGGCTAAAATATATTTTCCACATCATAAATATATATATTACTGTCCTATTTAAGAGCAATGCAAGGTTGGGAATTGTTCTAAGAGCTTATCCAGAAAGGGGAAAAGCCTCTGCAATTATCAAGGCTTTCCAGTTCTTTTTGTTTTGATTTTACCTGCGTTTTCATGGTTTAGCATCTAAACTCTTTCTTGAAATATCCTGGGTTTCCTTCCTTCCTCTCTCCTTTGGGTTCTTCCTCTTTCCCTGATCATGTGTCACACCTCAGGCAATGTTTCAGAAACTGACTTTCACCAGTTTCCACTGAGCCCTATTTAATTATTATTCAAGACTTAAAATGTTCAAGTGCTTTAGCAATATTACATTGCTTAAGCATTAGGATAATTTTCTTTAATTGCTAGCATTTATTTTTTTCTTGCTTGATCTCTGTTGAACCTGGGTCTTGGAAACAATTGCTATGTCTCTTGGTGGCGGCCAGTTTAGCTAGTGCTGCTATAACACAAATAGACAGCCACAGAGAGGTACATTTCATTTTGGAAATAAATGGTTAATTTAAAGTGACTTAGGAAGTGGAAATGAAAAATTCTTGATAGTGCTGGGAATTCTCTGGGAATACTTCAGGATGTAGAAAAAGTCATGTGGACCTCCAAAATAAAATCGGTTTGTACAGGAATAAAACCTAGAATTTTCAGTGATTTTTTTTTTCTTATTTGGCTTTAAGATGCACTGGCAGAAATGAGAACTGGAATAACACTCTGGGAGTTTGGCTGAAGGGCACAAATTTAGAAAATAAATGTAATACAAGGTGCTTCTGATAAATAATGGAGATGAACAGAAGTAACTGCAGTTGCCTATATAACCTTTTGCTGGGAAATGCACTTTTCTAACATGGCCCAGGTCCATGCCATTTATATTGAGTGAATGAGATTTTGAGGACAGATATGAAAAGGTTGGAAAACCTATAATCCACCCATCTATGAATTAAGACTAATGTATGTAATTCTTCCACCTATAAAACAGCAGGCGGCAGCCAAAAGGACGGCACTCTGGTGCTCCTCATGCTTCATTGCCTTTTGCTCAATACTGGATTTAGGTCAAGGTCCAGATCTTGACCTTCTATGCCCCCAGTAAGCTGCACCTCTGATGGCCTTGCAATAGGGCCTATATGACAGCTGCATTCATTAGGGATGCTGCAATTATGGGACAAAGAGTGAAATGGGTAAGAGCAGAAAGAGGAGCAAGACTTTCTCGCAGATGGCCCACAGCTGGGGCTTTAAACAGAAGTGGCTCAAAGGACCACAGACCTTATTCTAACCTTGTCAGCACAAATTGCTGCTGTAGCAACATCTTTAAAACAGCAGCTCCTTTTAAAGGCTTGGCACAATTTACCTGAAAGAATGTATTCTTGGATACCACATGTAGCCTGCATATCTCTCTCTCTCTCTCTCTCTCTGGGTGTGTGTGTGTGTGTGTGTGTGTGTGTGTGTGTATGTGTGTCAGAGGCTAGTGCTACACTGCAGAAATAAAACAGTTTGATACTACTTCAGTTTCCATGGCTCAATACGATGGAATTCTGAGATCTGTAGTTTGGCGGCACACCAGTGCATTCTCATGGGGAAAGCTAAATATCTCACAAAACTACAAATCTAGAATTCCTGTCATATTTAGTGGATTCAGACCTCAGAAACCAAGACGGCATGATATGTAGAAAACTAGAGCTTTATTTTGGACTTCCGGACAGAAATTCACCACAGACTTGGCTATGTCAAATCTGCATTTTCCCCAAATGGACTATTCTTTAAGACAGTGGTCCTCAAACTGTGCCCTTTAAGAGATTTTGGACTTCAGCGACCAAAAGCCTCAGCCATGTTGGACAACAGTCTGGGATTCTGGAAACTGAAGTCCAACATCTTTTAAAGAGCATAGTTTGGAGACCACTCCTTCCCAGCCCAGGGCCCCTGGCTTTGTTCCAGATCAAAGGGTTCTTTGAACATTTCTTCTTTCCTCAATTCCCCCCTCTTCATTATCATATCATCTGCACCAGGCAGGAAGGAGTCCTCTGTTTACCATCAGTGTTCTACCTCAGGAAATAAACAAGGCCATAAACTGCAGTTCACCACATTCAGTTTGCTTCACATTTGCCCCCCTCCAATTGCTGTTCCCTTCTTTCGCCCTTCTTTCAGTTAGCTCTAGCGCTATTTCACCATATCATTTTATACCCATTCCCTCACATTCCTTATCATGACAGATCCATAGACATATGGATATGACATAGTATTGAATTGTGGCAGATAAAGTGGTGTCAAACTGCTTTATTTCTGCAGTGTGGGTACACCCTATGTTTATGTGTGAGGAAGGGAGGGAAGAGTTTTGTTTCTAAGTACCTTTCAGACAATGGCACTTTACAGACCGCCCAAATGGGCGGTCTCGCACCGCTGCCGGTTGTAGCGTGGAGGAACCGCAGCAGCCAAACCGCGCAACTCCTCCGCGTTGCAAATAAGAAGCGTCAAAATGGCGCTTCTCTTTGCGGCGCGGATATGATGGCACGAGGTGCCAATGGCTCACTTGCAGCATCATATGTGCTGTGCGACATGCGGATGCAGCGCGTCCACTACGTAAAAATGGCGGCCCCTGTATGGAATGGGCGCCACCATTTTGTACGGACTCGGTCTGTATTAGGGCTAGGGGCGTCCGGAAGGGACGCCCCTTTCTAACCCTAATATGGACCCAGTCCGTACTTTATGCCAGTCTGTAATGGGCCAAACTTTATCAAATTGCTTCATAGCCAAAACAGAAAGAACCAGAGACTTCAAAATCAGACTGTAAGAGAAACTAAAACCTGACTAATTCATTCATCCAGGCCCAGAATTTTGAGTATGAAGCTATTAAAAGTTCCAGTACATCTAACCAGGTTGGTCAAAAAAGAAGGTTATTACCTCTTTTTTCCTGAGAAACTCATCATTTTTAATACCTCTATGAGAAGCAAGTCCTGTTCATATTGGGAATGTCTTCACCTATTGAATTTTGCTGTTACCTGTGTGGGAGAATTTTGTTTCACTTTGTTTTTAAAGAATTTACCAAATTTACAAGTCACGTATTCAAGACAAATTTAACCTAAAGTTTAAAAACCTCAATGTGACAGAAAGCAAAACTGATGGATTTTCCTCATCCATCTGTGAGAATATGTTTGTGTTCCTCAGGTGAGTGTCAATTCAACAACTCAGAAAGGACAGCTTTGACCTGTACAGTCCAGATAAGAGTTCCAATGAAAAGGACCATAAAAATTTAGATGAATACTCAATCTTGCACATATACAGAAATATCACTGCACCATCACTAAGACGAGTAGAAAGATTGGGGGGAAATATTATTAGCTTAAGGAAGTTGTTATTCAACTTTAAAGGTAGATTACAGAAATCCCTATTCACTAAATTCATGGGGTTAACAGCATATTCTAGCATTATATGAAATGTGGTGCCAGGTGTACATTAATATAGATCAAAATTCCTCTTTTACATGAGGTCAATTAGTTGAAAAGACAATAGTATCTAGTAAGCTGCTTTGAGAGCCTGAATAGGCTACTTAGGTACTGGAAATGTTTAAATAATACATTTAATATACTTTAATATTTTTTTTAAAAAAACTGGATTATTTAAATTCACCATCCATTAATCTACCAGATCCACTACTCATGCTTTACCTCTTTATGACCCCAGTACATTAATATGTGCATGTATTAGATGCAGATGTCCACTGTCCTCATAGTTGACCCGTCAGTCAGATGACCAGTCAGTGGACATCTCCAGGTCTTTTTGGAGCAAAGGCTCTAAACCCTTTCTACATTTTGTCAATTCAGAGGGTGATGAGAAAGGAAGTATCTGATCTGTGGCTTCATGGTAAAACCAAGCACTGTCATTTGTACACATATCTAACACATCACTAGGTCCGAGCAAGACATATAATTTTGGAGGCCTTGAAACAAACTATGTGTGATTTGTATTTGTGCATATTTTAAAGATTAGCATAAGGTGCAGGGGAGGGGAACCCTCTGGGCTTTAATCCTTTCTCCCTGTGCTACACCCCTGATGAAATCTCATGTTCATTGTCTCACAGAAATTACTAGCAACATCTACAGTCCAGCTGCACACTGACTTTTCAGTAGACAAGGTTGTTTATCACACTATTTAGATCATCATGATAGCACACTTCCCTTTGTGTACAGAGAGGAGTCTATAAGTCTGGATTTGGCACAACAAGGATGGGTCAATTTTCAGCATCTTCGGTCCTCTATGGACCACACTAGGCCCATAAAAAAATAATCAAAGAATGTGAAGCCATAATGGCTTCTGAGTTGTTTCTGGTTTGGTTAAAACATTATGGTGCTTTAGGGCTCCCTCCTATTGCAAACACACTCCTAGATATATAAAATGTGTAAGTATAAATTCCAAATAGCAAATTTTGATTTTCAATTTTATATAAGGGACACCATTTTACTATGACATTGCATTTAATGGGACTCGAGCATCCATGGATTTTGTTATCCATGGGGGGCCCTAGAACCAAACCCCAGTGGATAACAAGGCCCCACTGTAGTACAACACATCTTGCCCATAGTCACTTTCAATGGTATGTCCCCAAAGACCCACAAAAGCAGCAATCTGCTGAGAGTGAGGGGGTATCCTTAGACATTACATTGAATGATTGTAGCTTTATGTTTGTTTGTTTTGTCCATGGGGAAAATAAACACAATCAAATACTGATCTGGGTTCAGCAGCCATAACTATACAATCCATTTCTGGATCTGAGCATGTTTATGGAGGCATAGATGAAGGGTTGTAAAACTGTGAGTGGAAGAAATCAGTACATGCATGAATCAAACATTAAATAACAGAACAAGGACAACTGCTTGGAACAACAGCATTTTGATGTTTCCTTTCCTTTCCTTTTTTTTTTAAAAACTCTCTGACACCACTTTTATGAAAAGATATAACATGAACCATGTGCTTGCCAATGTATTTTCTTTTTCATTCAGAAAACCCTGCTGGTTCATTGTGCATTTTATTATGGACTGAATGTGACATTACATTTTTTTTTTAAATTTCTTATAGCGTGGAGTTAACCTGTGTCTTTCAGAATAGCAACACTCAATTAAGTAGGATTCCCTCCCCCCCCTCACTGCCATGATCTACACTTTTCATTGTTATTGTGTTTAAAAGGAATAATGGGAGCACTGACCTATATTGCGCTTCTTATTATCGATGGAGATGAAGCGTATGCAGGGATTATTGGAGATGTACTGTGCTGCCCAAGGGACATCAATCTGTGTGCCAGCTTCATAAAAAAGGCCCAGAGCATAGCGAGAGGAGTAGCTCACAGATTCCAGTTGTTGCCTTTGACTTTTGTTAATTACTGTGGAGGAGGGGGGGAAAAACCAGAATTAGACAATTATTTTTCTCTCAGAGCATTAAACCTGCAAATAATACTATGGTTAAGCCGCTTAATCTTCCTCTAAAACAGCACTCATCTGTGCCTAGAAAAAGGCTATGCATCACTTCATAGCTTTAAATAAATAATAAAACAAAGGAACATGATTCTGGCCCTGAGTCTTTGTTATTAGTGCACATACATTTGTCAGATAAAATTTAGAAAATGTTAGAGTCTGTGACCTTAAGATGAAATCTTTTTTTTTCCTGCCCAAAGTGGAGTGAGAAGAGGTGGAGAGATGTGTGTGCGGATGGGGGGGGGCAGAGAAAGGGAAGAAAGGAATAAACAATTAGATGAAACCACGGAACAAACCAAAGGGGGAAAAGATTACCACAACAGAATCTTGAGAGCCTATTATGACTAAAAGGAAAGGAGGGTGCTATAAAGTTGTATCAAAAACAGTACAAAATATATGTAACCAGATTACCAGTTAATGTAAAAAAAAAAGTGGGGGGAGAAAAAGAATTAATTCTCAGACAAATATCATATGACAAGTTTATACATATAATTTAGAGAATTTCAATAGTTACAGTAAATTCCAAAAGTAATGAGACCAGGTACTATCTTAAATCCAATACAAAGATGAAATGGGAAAGATTTATACCATTTGAAGAGAAACCAGATGAAATTTACAAATGGACTTACTGTATATTTAAACATTTGGGCTCCATCTGTACTGCAAAAATAATGCCGTTTGATAGCACTTTAACTGTCATGACTGAAAACTATGGAATCCTGGGATTTGTAGTTTGTTGTGGCACCAAACTGCAAACCCCAGAATTCCATAGCATTGAGCCATTGCAGTTAAAATGGTGTCAAATTGCATTGTTTTTACATTGCTAATGAAGCCTTGGTCAGCTTTTATTGAAATGTACAACTAAAATGGTTAATTTTCCTTCTTTTGTGGCCTGCTTTTCTTACACAGGAACATTATTGCATACAATAGAGATCCCTTTTGAATGTAAATTTAAAAAATAAAAATTTATCAGAAGAAGAAGAAGAAGAAGAAAAAGAAGAAGAAGAAACAACAAAATCCAATCCAAAAATGATACTAGGTCACTATAAATCAACTCCCTTCTTCCTGAAGAGATACAATTATGAGATCAAAAGAGGCAATGTTCCTGAGTGAACCTTCAGAGTTTAGGCTTATAGTGAAATTTCATACACTCTTCTTCAACCCCAGAAGAATGCAATTGTATTTTAAAAACAAAACTCAATCTTGAGATCTCCTGTTATGCTCTTGAAAATTACTCTGTTTTAGTATAGGATATAAATTCAGAAATCTCAGATTATTGTACATGATATTTACATGATTGTTGTACACCATGGTTTCTAGAACAATTAATATTCCTATACATTCCAGGCTAGCCCCTGGATCTGATAAGCTTGGGAAAGGATTATCAATGATGGGTCAGCTCAGAAACATCACTAGGGTTGGTGTCACCCGGTGCAGTAACTCACTGTGTCACCCCCTCTTAGTGACCTCTTCCCATACCACACCATACAGAATCACCAGTAAGGGTTTTTTGTAGCAATGTTACTCATAAACTGTAATTCATGTACATATATCACTGAATGTAATGGCAATAGTTGTGACATAAACAACTACTAAAATAAAAATTATGTCTTTAAATTACAATATTGTACATATAGCCTAAACGCATTTACATGCACATAGTTTCATGTGATTAAAGTTAAAATTTGGTAAGATGTGCTGTATCTTAAGTTTAAAAAATAATAATTTCTTTTAAACACACACACACACACACACACACACACACACACACACACACACACACACA
>NC_056524.1:177982716-178036500 GCF_019175285.1 Sceloporus undulatus
GAGTCGTCCCCCTGGATTCATGGCCTTGGAACTTGCGGTTTTGATAATTCACAAGGTCGCTGCCACACATACTCCCTCTCCTCCCTCCCTCCTGCTCCTCTCCATCCTCTCCCTCCCCTCCTTCCTTACCACCTTCTTTCCCCCCTCAGGCCTAGCTTTGCCTCGGGGGCTGGAAGGGGGCCTTCCCTCACTCGGGTGGTAGAGGCAGGCCCTGTAATCCGCACCAGCTGGCCACCATGGAGATTTGCCTTCCTGGTGGTGCCCAGGGCCTGGCATACATGCGCCCCATCCCGTCCGCTGCGGCCAATGGGTGCCTGCTTGCTTCCTATCTCACCCTCGTTGCCCCATAGCTGGCTCAGCTGAGCCAATCACAGGGTGACAGGGATGAGATGGGAAGCACCTGTTTGCTTCTCATGTCGCTCCATTGCCCTGTAGCCGCCTCAGCTAAGCCAATCTCAGCAGGTGACAGGGACAAGATTGGAAGCAAGCAGACACCCATTAGCTGCGGCAGAGAGGGGGGCAGGCTATGTCGGGCTCCAAGCACCACTAGGAAGACAAATCTCCATGGTGGCCAGTGAGCGCAGATTACAGGCCCTGTGCCCTACCTCACTCCCACTGGACTGAAGGAAGGCCCCCTACCAGCCTCCAAGGCCTGGGGGGCGGGAAAGGAGGTAAGAGAGGAGGGGAGGGAGGGCCTTGAATATTCACGAAATTTTGAATCTGCGAGGGGTGTGTGTGTGTGTGTGTGTGAATGGATCCCCTACGAATCCGGAGGGTCAACTGTATGTGTGCATGCATGAGTGTGTGAGTATATACAAATGTGTGTGTGTGTGTGTGTGCGTGTGTAGTGGGGTGAGGCTCTGTGGGAGGAAGTTTCTTGACATAACAATGCTTAATAATTACAGATCCCTTAACAAATATAGAATTTTGATGAAGACCAGCATTTGGGTGAGAAATGTTTTACCTGTTCCTCGCTTTCAACAGCATGGTGGAAGAGATAAACCACTGCTGACTTTTCTAAAAACCTGCAGTGATTTATTAATATATTGGTACAGTTGGCCCTTCTTATACACTGAATTTTTATACACAGATTCAAGCATCCACGGTTTGAAAATGTTCAAAAAAAAAAGCATAAATTTCAAATAACAAACCTTGATTTTCCATTTTTTATAAGGGACACCATTTTGCTTTGTCATTATATTTAATGGGACTTGAGTATCCACGAATTTTGTCTTGGAACCAAACCCCAGCATGGGTCCACTGTATATTCATTTTCTTCAGGACAGTATTCTAAGGTGGAGTGTTGCCATCAAAATCTTTATTCATAACAACAGGCAGTCTTGTTTCACTTGATTGTGGTACCCAAAGTTTTATAAATATAAGTAGATTGCTTTCTTATGATCTTTTAAACCACAGGTCAGATTCTGGAGGAATGCTACTCATGGGACAGTTGTGGATTGGGAGAAACCCTCTTGTGCAACAAACCTTCCCCTTTCCTCATATGTAACAATAAGAAAAGCAAAATGTAACACACTGGCTTGAAAATCAGTCACTGAGAGTGTGATGTTACCTAAAGCAGATCTTTACATGAAAGTGTTCGGCACAGCTTGAGGAAAAGGACAAGGAAGAATATTGCGTAAAGCAAAGAGAAAGAAGTTTTGTTGGCTAAGTGAAAGTGACGTTTCCTTAAAACTGTGGGAACTGCCAGTGTCAGCAGTAGGCATTTGTGGGCTGTATACTGCTTTGCCTCACCCAGTGGCAGTGCTAATGCAAACTTTAGAGTCACAGGTCCCAGAGGGCAATAGGAAGGGCTGCTAATCCAGAACTGTCACACACTTTGACTGCATTTGGAGCCTCCACCCTTACCCCTTGGCTCATCCATTCATCAGTACCTACGTCACCCACGGGCAGGGAGGCTGAGTTGCTCTTTAAAACAGGGCATGCTTCTCTTCACATGGGTAACTGTACTTTCTCCTTGCTAGCCTGCACAGCTTGTCTGTTCTTGAAGAATATGCAACATCTTGCACAGTGACCCATATTTAGGTTTCAGTGACATCTGTGCAACAAAACTCACCACCAGGAGAAAGGAAGGCATAAGGAAAGGCTGAAGTTTCCAGGTAGTAATCTAAAGATTGGGAAATTATTTTTTGGACTACGATTCCCTCAGTTTCCTAGCCAGTGTGCCCAATGGCCACAATAGCTACAACATTGGTTCCAAAACTTAGGTCTAACATGTGTTTTGGACTTCAACACCCAGAAGGTCCAGCCAATCTGGCCAAGTCAGGAGTTCTGTGAGGTGAAGTCCCAAACACCTGGAAGATCAATGCTTGAGAACCACTGAAACATTTTCCAAGTTCTCTTACAACCTGGAGTTTTACAGCCACCATTTAAAGCAGTGGTTCTCAACCTTCCTAATGCTGCAACTCTTTAATACAGTTCCTCATGTTGTGGTGATACCCCCCCATGGTGTCTTGGGTTCCTAAGACCATTGGAAATATGTATTTTCCAATGGTCTTAGGTGACCTCTGTGAAAGGGTCATTCGACCCCAAAGGGCTCACAACCCACAGGTTGAGAACCACTGATTTAAGGGAAAGAAAGCCAGCAACCAAGCTGGCTGTTCACACTCCTCTTCAAATACTCTAGTTTGTTCCTTCTCTCATCTACTTAGGCAGCGATCCCCAAATTTCTGGTCCACCAGATGTTTTGGATTTCAGCCCCCAGAATCCCTGACTATTCACCAAGCTCGCAGGAGCTGCTGCGAGCTGCAGTCTAAAACACCTGAAAGACTAAAGTCTGGGACTCACTGTGCTTAGGAGCCCTGCTTATTACACCTCTTTCATTTCCTGTTTCAATGTTGTTGAGTTGGGTGGGAATGTCTTGAGTTGCAATATGGCAACTCTGTGAAAGCAAGATATAGAACCAATAATGTAACAAATCTGCAACATTTCCAACTGCTGGCCTTCCAGAGGCTTGAAGACCTCCATTTTATTGTTGTTATGTGCCTTCATGTTGTTTCTGACTTTTGGTTCTAAGGAGAACCTATGGGGTTTTCTTGGCCAGATTTTTTCAGAAGAGCTTTGCCATTGCCTTCCCCTGAGGGTGAGAGCATGTGACTTGCCCAAGGTCACCCAGTGGGTTTAATGGCTGAGCTGGGAATCAAACCTTGGTCTCCAGAGTTATAGTCCAACACTCAAACCATTACACCATGCTGGCTCCTTGGCCCACTGTCCTTCAAGACAATTGTTTTCAGTGTGTTAAACTTCTTCTATTGATAAGTTTTTCTTTATATTTCATCAACATTTACTTTCTTTTAACTTCGGACCATTAGTTTTGACTCTGCCCTATAGGACAGCAAAGAGCAAGTTTATGTATCACTTCATGTATTTGATCACCACTTCCATGCCCCCATCCATGTCCTGAGTATTTTCTTCAACTTTTCCTTACCCTTAATCCCAAACATCTTTATTACCCTCCTTTAAACCTGTTCAGATTCAAATATGTCCAACTAAAATGCAACATTACTTTTTGCAATCTGGATACTCTTGATTATGCTGCAGTAGGTAAACTTTGTATGCTAGTCTACTAAGACTCAGGCAGACTTTATGTTCTACTCTGTTGTTTACTTGCGCCATTTTGTCCTAATTTCTTTCTTTCTTTCTTCATGGGTGTCTTCTCTTCTTTCTCTTTGCAGCCCTGATCACTTCATGGCTCTGGGCAACAGTAAGAACTAGAGGTTGCTGTTACTAAAACCAAAGCTAGAGAACCTGGATACCATTTTTCATTCTTTTCCCCCAAAATTAAGCCTGTGTCTCTGTACACATGAATGAGATTCCAGGTAAACAATTTGACTGTTGTTGTTATTGTTGTGTGTCTTAACATTGTTTCCGACTTATGGTGATCCTAAGGCATACCTATCATGGGGTTTTGCTGGAAATAATAATTCAGAGGCTTGTCACTTCCTCCTCTTGAGGCTGAGAGCATGTGACTTGCCCAAGGACATCCAGTGGTTTTAATGGCTGAGCAGGAATCGAACCCTGGTCTCCAGAGTCATAGTCCAACACTCAAACCACTACACCTTTATACACATTAATAAAAGACAACTGTTTACTTTATCCTATCAACTGAATGGATGTTTGTATACCTCTGTATTCTGTTCAATTCCATTTGGTGTTAATTACTCTGCTAGAGAGTTAAGACCAGTATCTGTTAAGTTCCCAATAGGTTATAAATATTCAGGTTAACACTGCATTATACTTTTTCGCAACTCCATCACACTGCTTGCTCATGTCCAATTTGGCATTGGCAACAATCCCATAATCTGCTTTGTGTGGGCTACTGCCAGGCCAAGTCTATGCCTGCCCACTATTGTTGTTGTTTGCCTAAACACAAAACTTGGAAATATAAAACTGTAGAATAATAAAGGTGCTGGACTACAGTTTATTCTTATAAGTGGAGTGAAAACCTTGATTGTGGTTCTCATGAATTATTCAGAGACAATAATCCACACGCTGGCCATTCATGTATAAATCCAGCTGAAGGCCAGCTGGCAAAGAAAACATTCATAGGCAACATTTAGTGATCATGCTCTCTACATTGAGAAATGTTGAGTTTATGCACAGGCTAAGTAAGCTAAAGGTTATGGCAAGGTTAACAACCCCTGTAGATATATAGAGAGATCTTGTCGCACCTTTGAGACTAACTGAAAGAAAGAAATTGGCTGCATGAACTTTCGTAGACATGAGTGTACCTCCTCAGAGGCAGGGAGTGAGCAAGCGGCTCCATTCTCCACATGCAGGGAGGGAGTGTGGTGACAGTGGTGGCACAGAGGCAGGCCCAACCAGGCTGTGGCAGTGAAGGAGGGGAAGGCGGTGCGGCAGCCACAGCAACCATCAGCCACAGTGGCCACCACTACCAACCACCCCAGCCCAGCGACTCTCGCTCTTCACCCAGGAAGGATGGCACAGGAACTTAGTGACTTAGCTTGTGACCCACCAGCCCAGTATTCTGCAGGCCCAGTTGGAAACGACATTTTTCACTGGCAAGCCACAATTATGAGCCCTAATGGCAGTCCATATCAAGGTGGTGTTTTCTTCCTGACAATTCATTTTCCTACAGACTACCTTTTCACACAAGGTTGCATCTATAAAAAGAATTTATAATCCAAACATTAACAGTAATGGCAGCATTTGCCTTGATATTCTAAGGTCACAGTGATCTCCTGTTTTAACTACTGTATTTCCAAAGCTCTCTTATCCATTTGTTCACTGCTATGTGACCCAAGTCCAGATGATCCCCAAGTGCCAGAAATGTCACACATCTATAAAACAGACTGGGACCAGTAGAACAGAATATTCTGGGAATGGACTCAGAAGTATGACACGTGATGCTACCTTAAATCAGAATAACTTGCATTATAGCTGGAATAAACTTTAAATTAAAAAAAAAGTCTACTTCTTCAGACGCTTTTGATGCGTTTGGAAATGAAATGGCAAGTCCAGTTTTAACGATTGTCATTTGTGAACAAAGGCACTGGAAACTAGCCTTTGTGTATGAAAATGAAAAGGCATGTCCAGTAGAATGAACTTTGTTTACAAATGACCATTTTTAAATCTGGACTTGCCACTTCACTTTCATACACAATGGATTTGGAATTTGAATTGACATTCTCACACACTAATGGCATATGCAGGTCTGTCCCTGGCTTTCCACTTCGCTAAATGCATCTGAGGAAGTTGACTTAGATCTAGGAAAGCTCATGTTGCCAACTTCTTTCTTCCAGTTAGTCTCAAAGGTTCTACAAGGTCTCTCTACATAATGATTCTACAGATTAACATGGTTATATCTTTGAATTCAACCCTTGTAGATGTGGGGATGAATTTTGCATGGTTGTGGGTCACAGAATCACATTTTTATAGTGGGAAATGTGACTAAGAAATGACAAGAAGTCACTTCCAGTTTAAATTTCTGAGTATTTGAGGCCATACAAGCTGTTCAATCAAGGGTGGGATTACTGCATAATACTGCTCCAGGTGGCATTTTTTTGGACATTTGATGGGTGATTTTTGTGTCCCCCCCCCCCGACTTTTAGGTGTGTGAGGATTTTAGGAGCTAAAAACAGGGGGCTGAGGCCACATGTGATTTGCAATCTGTATTTTCTTCACCATGCTTTAGGACATAAGTCTGTAAAATATATGGGATCTCTTGAATTTTATAAATTTCAGGGTCTCAGCATGTTTTAATCCAGCCCCTGGAGTTCCCCTGTATGTTTAGACTGTTGAAAAAAAACACCTCTGCCTCAATTTATTGGAACTCTTCAATCATATTAATCTCTAAAATAATGATCCTTCAGGAACATGGCTTCAGCCTCAAGCTGAATTGTCACTTAAATAGTTAATACTAAAACAGCATATAAAACACAAGCTCTCCTTACCATGGCCTGTGCCAAGCAAAACAATTAATCTTTTAAAATAAAAGTTTATATGATTATTCATTTACTAGTGCACTTTCAAGAACCACAAAATATCATCCCTCCCTCATTTCTATAAAGCCAGGTAATGTGGTTTAATAAGTGTGTGTTTGTGTGTGTGAATATGTGTGTGTGTATGTGCTCGCACTGTGCCTAACACATTCTTCTAACGATCTGCTTTAGGTAACACCACATTCTCAGTGCTTGATTTTCAGGGAGATATATGCTTCAGACTGCACACTTATATAAAGTATGAGATGCTGGAGCACTGCGTGATTTTGAAAATGTAAGTTAATTGAGTCATAGATAGAACACACCACTACAACAGAGGCAGAAACAGGATTCTTGCTCATAACTGTTCCACTGGCAATTTAATTACAATGAGACAGAGATGTGGTTGTATTCATCAGAAACCAAGAACACCTCTTTCATTTTTTTTAAAAAAATATTCCTATCATTCCACTGCTGTAGATGAGATAAAGTCATTACCATTTTATGGATTCTAAGGATCAAAGCTTAAGTTGTTTTTTATTGTTTTTTGTCAACACATTCCATAATCCCCAGACAGCAAGTCCAATGGGCATGCTGGCTGGAGGGGATTTTCAAAAATAATTTTTCCAAGGACTGGAAACCAAGACATAAAAATATGGAGACCAATGTACAGAATCCAGAAAGATACTCTGACAAACAATAAGAAATTAACCTTTAGAAATCTAGAGGATATAAAGAAACAAAACAAACCCCACCAAGAATGAAGTGAGAATTTAGCCTGAATATTTAACATTGGCCTTGTCTGTTGGGCCAACATTCTGACACTGTCCTATTCAGACAACACAAAACCTAATTCCTGCTTCTGGTGCAAGGAGTCCAGATGTCCATCAGATTCTGCACCAAACCAGGAGATAACTATGATAAAATGAATTTTTTAAAGTTACGTGTTGCTCCAGATCTTCCGGAAGAACTGGGGCCCTCTATTCTCACACTGCCATGGTTGTCTGTATGGGTGTCCTGCTGGGCCACCCGGTTATCTGCTACTTTTGCAGATCACTCGTTCTGAGATCAGAATGAGATATCCAGTATGTGACCATCACCAGGTGCCTCGTTCTGACAGAAGCAAGCAACCCATGGCAATGGCAGACATGCCAGGCGGCCCAATGGGTTGGCCACATAGACAGACGATGGAGGAATGGAGGGCCAGGTAATGGAGCCATGTCAGGGCAGTTGCAGGCCTGGATACTCTGGGATGCCCCCAGAGTATCCTGGCCAAGTTCAGACAAGGCTGTTAACTTACATGTGAAAGAACCATGGGTCAGTGGTCATCATGAGTAATGTATTAGGGTCAATTAGGGCTGGCTTGTCAGATTAGCTGCTCAGTGGTCTTTGACACAAACACATCCTTGAAAAAGGTAGGAGAGAACCAGTAACAATACTGATCCGGATGGACCACTTGCATGGCACAAGGGTGTTTCCTGTTTTCCTCGGCAGATAGTGGAAGAATTGTGAGGAAAGGTGCCAGGAAGAAGGAACTGGCACGCTGCAGAACAGATGTGGGGCAAAAACGGGCAGCATGGACCCGCCCGTCTGTACTGCCCCATTGTCTCCTTCCTCTGGCTGAGGCCAATATATTACTTATAATTAAGACTTATCCCCCCCCCCAACTGTTTAAAGTAACACCCAAGGTACCTTACATAATAGCTGGACACACACACACACACACACACACACACAGAGAGAGAGAGAACATGCTTCGTGGCCATTCCATAAGATATAGTATTTTTAAGAGAAACAAATGTAGTAATTTGTAGGCTCACACTATTTGTTCATATATCATATATATTCATGTATAAGTCTAAAAATTTTGGTCAAAAAATTGACCCCCCAAAAAACCCGAGTCAACTTACCCACGGGTCAATGTAAGTACTGTACTTTAACTCTTATACCCTGGTGAAAAGCAAATGTGTAATCTGTTCTAAAGGTATTGACACCTTCCAGTCTGTTATCAATCCAATCTTTAGTGTGAGCACAGATAGTTATGCCTGCTGGAATTCTCTAAGTTCTTTGGCACTGTTTTCCCTTTGCTTCATGCTTTACATCCTTGGTTACAAGCTCCTAAATTTTACCCTTGATTTATCCAAAGGTCATATAAAAATACATAATTTTGTCCCCAAAAACCTGTCCTTGACTTATACATGAGATCGACTTATAGTTGAGTATATACAATAATCCAACATTGTCTGCCCCGTTAGTGACTCTCTGCGGTTGCAAGAAGAGGTCTTCAACATCATCTGTTTTCCCCCCAGGTAAGGCTAGAAACTGGGAAAAGGATGAATCAGTGCAGACAGTACTAAGCTATAGCAAGGATAGAAATCATATGGACCTACAGTTTATTTAACTGTAATACCCAGCAATTCTAGTCAGCACAACCAATACTGAGTACAGTGGACGCTTGTTATACGCTAGGGTTTGGTGCAAGATCCCCCATGGATAACAAAATCCATGGATGCTCAAGTCCTATTAAATATAATGACATAGCAAAATGGTGTCCCTTATAAAAAAATGGAAAATCAAGGTTTGATATTTGAAATTTATACTTCTTTTGAACATTTTCAAACCGTGGATGCTTGAATCCGTGTATAAGAAATCCGTGTACAAGGGCCAACTGTAATATTCTGCAATGCAGTTCAACAACATCTAGAGGGCTACATAATTGCCATCCATGAGTTGCATGGACCAACAGCCTCCCATGACCTAAATCCAACTGTTAGTCCCAACAGAGTAGATCCACTAAAACAATGGATGTTTGGCAAGTCAACACTTACAGTTCAATTGGTCTACTCTATTTTTATTAACAATTTGATTTAGACTATTTAGACTGCTTCTATGATAGCCTTTGCTGCTGTGTGCCTTTAAGTAATTTCCAATTTTGACAACCTTTTATTGAAAAGGTTTGTTCAGAAGGAGTTTGGCATTGCCCTCTTTCAAAGCTGAGAGAGTATGACTTGCCCAAGGTCACCCAGTGGGTTTCCATGGCCAAGCGGGGGTTCAAATCCTGGTCTCCTGGAATCCTAGTCAACCATTCAGATCATGTAAGGAATATATACAGATGAATAGGTTCAAATTATTTCTATAAAACTGTATTTTTTTTCTATTAAACTGTACCATTAAGCCCCCCTCCCCAATACTTTGACTTAAGAGCATGAAAATGTCAGGTTTGGGCTGATGACTCCCAGACTCCCCCCTCCAGCTTGATTTCTCATCAAGAATTCCAATCCCTACTTTTGTCAACGAGATGACAAAACAAGTACATGAGTTTAATACATGGTTCAACCATACAGAAAAGCAACTATTTTTGTGAATAACACCATTATGTTGTTTTTGAAAGTAGCTCCAATAGCTCAGAAAGAATGCTTGAACAAATATCCAAAGTAACCACATTATTATATTTGCAATTTACATTTGTAAAGTAGATACAGTGAACACACTTGAACTACTGTGAAAATACTTCCTTTTCACATGGAACAGTTAACATAAATACACGCTGTCACAGCAAAATGGATTAAAAAAAAAACATTTCAAAACAGAAAAATAAATGCAACCTAAAAATAATTCAGGGTTGTATTGTAACTCTCGAAACCATTTTAAAAAGAAAGGGGTCTGAAATTGCCTGCATTTAATTGTCAAAGCACATTTCCTAAACTAAACTTTGAAAGCATGGTTTATCTAAATGCAATGGTCACAGCCATAGACAATGCAATAGTCACAATCGCAGGCAGCAGAGATTTAAGATAAGTAAAACACACTCATAGTCACAGTTCTATGCCAAAAAGGATTCTACTTTAAGGATTGTAATGGCTAGCATGTGAAGCTGTACAAGCCACATTTGCCTCTATGTTAGAGTACTTGTTCGTTCTGAAAAGACTACCAGGTGTATTTTGCAACTTTATATAATCTTATATAAGCTTCTAGGGAACAATTGGATAACTCTTCATGTGACAAGAAAAATGGTGTTTCAGCTGTCATAGAACATGCTGGTAGTACAGTATTTGTACAAATGACAGAGATGTACAAATGACAATATGTGGTCCCATTTTGAAATCAGAGGTGCACAAAGTTTGGAAATTTACTTTAAAAAGTAGTTAATTATAGTTCTAAGACAAAAGTAGCTATTAATATTTTTAAAATTACCTTCCTATTTCTCAAAAGTAACTATACCAATTACTTTTTTTTTTAAAAAAAATCTGAATGTAGAATTATCACAGTGTAAAAACGATGGTAGTCTTCCAGCATCAATTACTGAGGCAATATCTCTGCAAAGTAATTACAAAATTGCTGTTATACCATGAATTAAATGTCTTTATCCTTTTTAAAGTTACCATTATAATCAAACTTAGTTAAACTTTTGTTATTGGGGAAAGGGAACTAACTATAAGTAATTCATGCTCTGGAGCTGTGCTGTTACTTACCACAGGTGCAAAGACCTGCTACTATGTATGGCCTAAGAACATGAGCCAGGAAGCCTAGTATTAATCTTAACTAAGTGATAAATAAAGTAAGTTACCTCTGATAAACCATTACCTTTCGATCTCTACCCCCTACCTTTTAAATAGCACGGGACTATAAGTAGAAATCTAGTTTACAGTAGGCCGGATGAAAGAATGAGTAAACCTACTTTGCAATCCTATACCAGAACTAATTTCCATTTACTTTAAGGGGGCGGGGGTTACATCCCAGTATACAGATCCAGAATTGTTGTCCTATTTTGATATCTGTTGACTTTCCATGGAAATTAGCAAGTGAATGTGTGTGCGTATAAGTGAATCATGTGCATTACAGTACATATATTATTTCTTCCTTCAACAGATTGTTTTGTTTAAGATGATTTTATTTGTAGTGTCTGACTAAACTGTACTTTGGCAAAGAATCTGAAACAAGTCAATTAGATACAGATTGTCTGAACAAGCTGTAGTATTTTGAAGCTGCTGCTGATTGCTGTTTTAAGTTTAAAAAGGAAATTGTGGTTAAACTGTAACATAGGTATTTTTAGCGAGGGCATTATGTTAACAGAATTCAAAAGAACATAGCCCCTTAAGATTATGTAGCTAGACCATTAAAAAAATACTTTTGGAGCATTACCAAGAGCAAATTTCACAAAGAAAGGGATACTAGAAAGACGCAGTTTTAGGTCTGCAAATTGGAATGTTCCAGAAACAAGAAGCAATGTATTGTGCCATAACTTGTGATAGGATTGTTGAGGTCGTGCCCAATTAAATGTTCTTTTGGGATGACTCACTGGATGGGATCTGACCGATCAACAGACTTCAGGCTGGGAAGGAATCCTATTTCTCAAACGTCCCCCCCCCCGTCCCAAATCCAATAAATTGGCAGGAGGCTCTGGGAAATTGTCTTCCTCTTGCATGGTGTGGTTGGGCTTTTTGCCTGAATCATCTGCAGCTATTTGCAAGTATCTTCTTGCTGCACTGCACCTGCTCACTGTTTGTTTGCCAGCATGGCCTGGATTGTGAGATCTCTTGAGTGAATAGATCTGCATCCCACTTAGTCATTTCTACATTCTGCGAGAGCAATGATTGCCCAGACTACAGAATTATTTTTTAATTTTTGTGGAAACAAAGACTACTTTCTATGGTTATTTTTGTTGTTTTGGTAAGATTTTTCACCCTATAATATTTTAATGGATTCCTTCTTGTACATAATAGGTATGTTTGAATATATATGGAAAGATAATGGGGAAAGTTGCTAAGAGAAGAACTATCACATGTTACAACATCCTAAGCTCTTTAAAAGGAAACCTGAATTCTAATGACAATCTATATCTATTCAATCATGTTTTCTGTACCTCAATTTCAAAACTGTTAAATTAGCATTTGGCATGTAAAATATACATGCAAGTGGAAGGGTCTTGCAGTCATAGCAATGGATACTTTGCTGAATCATCTAAATAGTAAAGTAGAATAATCTAAACAGTACAATAGCACACCATTTCAGTAGTTAAAAAAAAAAGACTACTACTGGTATGCATGTCTTTTTGCAATAAGCCCCCTTGAGTTCAGTAGGGGTTACTGCCACATATGTGTGTATAGGATTGTATCCTAAGATTTATTTAAGGTTATATGTTGAAGAGATATGCATACTAACTCCTACCACAACTCTTTATGAATACTGTACATATTTTCAAGATGGTTGCCACCATATCAGCTGACTAAAGGTTCTCAGGTTTTTGGAAAACCAACAGAAGTCTTCATTGCTTTGTTTGAATACCCCCAAAAGATTTAAAAAGCAGTGTCAGGAGAAAACTAAGCTAAGGCTGACCCCATCCGGTTTCAGATATCTAGGGGTCTTAAAAACAAAGGACCTGTGCCAGATGGTGCCCTGTAATAATAACCCCCTTACGAAATGACTGAAGAAGAAACTATGATGTGACTGACGCTTAGTGCTTGTGATGTCACGAGTGTGCCATTTACACACTTGGGCGTCGCAAGCACGATGCAAAAATAACCCGCTTTCCTGCCAGCGGAAATGGAGGCGGTGGCAGACCACCCTTTTCAGGCAATCTGTATCCCGCCTTAGTTTCAGAAATCACTGATCAAAAAATTGTCCCTTCTCCAGAACTTACTGCTTTCAGTGTTTATTAATGAAAACAAGACATTACACAATAAAGATATTATTGCATTTTAGTTGGCATTGGCCAGGATTGAAATTGCCAGAGCTTGGAAAACTGGAAAGGTCAATATGACTGATTGGTGGTCTTGATTTTGGAATTTTTGGTTTATGGAAAAGCTCACTGACCAATCTAGAAGGTTGCAGGGGTGGAATCTTCCTTTGCCTTTTGAAGAATGATGGTCCCCACTTATATCTTATCTTAACAACATTGGAACAGAAGTGGGTCTTCCTCTGTAATATGATACCCATTTGATGATTGAACTGGTGTAAAGAAGGTATCTCTGTGTTCTGAGTCCATCCCTGTTTTTATGTAATGTTGTCCTTTTACATCTCATGTGACCTTGAATTTTTGAAGTTGGTTTTTAAGGATCTGTATTTTAGCTTGTTTTTTGTTTCTATTTGTTATTGTTTTCTGCCTTTTTTTGGTAAGAAATAAAATAAAAAAATAACTAAAATTTCTCATGAAGTAGCACTGTATAGTGATATACCTTTGCTTCAGAAATATATTTTTTTTATTTAAGCAACTTATGGTCAGCTTTTCTCTCTCTCTTTTTTAAAGTGGGCTTTCAAAAGTAGAGGATATTTATAGATTCAACACTGTTAAATTCATGTCCCCATGTATATTCCCTCTCTCATGGAGGTATCTTTTGGACACACTTCTGAGAACTGGAATTATATTATAGGAATCTGGCATTAAACACTGTTGTGGCATCTACACAGGCAGAATTGTATTTTTAAAATGCAATGTGACAATGAGCCTAAAAGGCCTCCTCTTTTAAAACAGGGGACATTTTGCAATCAGCAGTGACACTGTTCCAAACAGCCTTAATGGTAGACAGCTTCATGTTGAGGTCTTGAATTATACAAAATTATACATTACATCAAAAGTTGATGAAGTCAGCATGCAAGACAACCATTCTTTCTTTTGTGGGATTTTTCTACCAGAGAATCAGAAGCTGCTTATTAAGATACTATCTGTGAGGAGGCTATAAAGAAGAGACTCTTAAAGAGGAAAAAAGCATTTGTTAATCATGAAGGATTTTTTAAAACTGACACAGTGCAATGATACTGGCTTGGTGCCACTACATAGGCCATTTCCAGCTGTAGAGCATTTGACTGTTTTTATACTTATGTAGGAGGTAGCAAAGGTTATGAGAAATAGTCCTCTAGCTCTGTTTCCTTATCATGTCTTAGATTTTAAAGGGCAGCACTGCAGATTCAGGCACATTAAGGCTGGCCCAGCAACAGAGATTAAAAACATACAAAAAATTAATAACATACTGAATATTCTATATTCTGTGTATGTGTTGTATATATATCGAGCACTAGAGTATAATAATTATCCCTACAAGAACACAGTGTTTAGAAACACTTTGGCAATTGTCTATTAATGAGCAGCATTTTCAAATCATTGTCGTCATGAATGGTTTCCTATAAAGTTTATTGCCTAAAGTTTGTGACACGTGAAAGATATGTAAAGGGTACATTTATGGACTTATATAATCAAAGTAGGGGGAAAGGCACTAAAAAGAGTTGCATTACAATGAGTTTTATGAAGTATTGTAATGGGTTATGACAATTTACTGGATGCATGTATCAATCCAAAGAATTTACAGACAAAATGTAAATCTGGCTAACATAATAAGAAATTTAAGTGCTTATTCATACAAGGCCTTTATGTTACTCATACTGCGTTACACTACTACCTCAAGACACCACATGGATATATATCTCAGTGTTGTCAATGCTAAACATTTCCTATTTGCAAGCTTCCACTGAGATGCATGACTCCTGCATTTTGCATTATGAATTTTGCAAAACAAGTAACCTTTTATCAAGTTACAATATGAATTCCACTCTTGGTCACTAGGATAGGATAGGCAACTGTGATTGGCCATTTATCTGCCCCAGGCCCCTCCAGAGGCCAGAGAGATTACCAAAAATTGTTTTTAAAAATCGGAATGATATTTTGATGGCACACTGTGACATGGGGAGGGAGGATGGATCCTGTTCAAAAGGTGAATTGTCTCCCTTTGTGGGGGTAGAGAAAGGTCAGTTTAGAGAGTTTGAGGCTGAGCTGCATGTGGCTGTATTTGCCATAAGACAGCAAAGAGGTGTGCCGCAGCAGCAACTTTTTTACCTTGTTGATATATTTATTATTTAAGATGGAATCACTTTGTGACCTCTCTAGTAATTTGAAATGCGCCATGGCAGTTTTGTTTCCTTCCTCGAAGTGCAGAGCTTTAGACAATGAATCTTCTCATGGTACATGCCGTAAACGTAAAAATCTCATTGCTTATATAATCTTAATTACAAAGCACTTAGCAAATAACTTTTGCATAAAGCATAGCGTGCCTCAAGCAGTTGAGGTGAACAATGAGATGAGAGCATTCATTTTCTTCATGCATGACACTATTTGCAGAAACGGCACTAAAAGCCTTTCAAGTCACACAAAAGAGAATGTGGGCTTCCTATATGGCCCCTCCCTTATTAGGGAACAAAGGAACGTCTAGTCATCTTGATTGACCTGTTTATCTCCTCTACACCTGTGATGGATAAAAAAATCCTTTGGTTTAAGGAAAAAGTTAACATAGGCCTGATTTAGATGGGCCTTTGTGCTGCCCCCATCTCATGCTAGAGGTTGGCCGAGGATGCACCATTCATACTGGCCTCACCCCTAGCATGTGACGGGGGCGTCAAAATGGCGGCACCCTGCACACACGGGCGCCGCCATTTTGACACAACGTATGCATAGCGTCCGCACGTCCCGTCGCGCTTGCGACATCACAAGTGTGTCATTTGCGCACTTGGGCATTGCAAGTGTGACGCAAAGAGAAACCGCTTTTTGCAGGTTCTTTTTCTGCCGCCGGGAAGCCTCGCCATTTGGCAGCTGATGCTTCCTGCTGGTGGAAATGGAGGCGGCAACAGACCACCCTTTTTGGGTGGTCTGTATCCCACTGTACTCAGGATTTCATTCATACACCAAAATTGTAAGTTTTGGTGCCTGCCTTAGCTTCTGGACTACGTAAGCACAAACACATTCAACAGCAGAGGTGAGTGTATTTGGGTCTAGCTGAGCTCCAGAAATAATCTATAATATATATGGCTTGATAATTTATTTTAGAACAGAAAGAAAGTGGATAGTAGGTGGAACTGGGCTATTTTAAAAATGGAGGAACACAAACCATATGATTCACCCAGAAACTGTATTAAAATTGATGCACTGTGTTATTGGTTTCCATATTGTCTTTGAATTAATTTTCAATGCTTTTGACTTTACAGATTAATTGATTTTAATTTTTAAATATTTATTTTTTTAAACTGATATTTTTGTATAGTTTTTATCATGTACTGTTTTCAATATGTTGTGAGCTGTCTTAAATCCCATTATTGGGGAAAAGGCAGGCTATAGATAAATAAAATAAATAAGTGCTTGTTAATTTGGGCATAAAAAAACTGGAATTTGGCACGTTTGTGGTTATAATGAAGAAGAGTTGTGAAGAGCTCCTGTTCAGAGTGGCTTGTTGGACATCAAAATAGGGACTACAATTCAGTGTAAGAGAATATAATGTGATGCACATAAAGACATGGAGTTCTAATATTACGTATCTGTGGTTGAGGCCCAAATTTGCTGGTAACTCCAGTAAACAGCTCTGTGAAGATACTGAACCAACGTACAGCTGTTTTTAAAAATGGCATTTTATTATTGGGAATTTGTAAAAAAAAAATAAGTAAACCTAATCTAAAATTGCTAATTCTAATATAACATATTTTATACAACCACAGCTGGAATACTGTGCATATTTCTAATACTGTTGTTAGTTTGATGTTGTTGTTATTATTACCCTGCCTTTTCTCCAAAACTAAGACTTAAGGAAGCTAACCAGGACTCAAGGCAACACAGCGCTATATAAATAAAGGTTAATAATAATAATAACAACAACAACAACAACAACAACACAAATCAACTGGCAGCAGTTGGATATGTGCATTGTTCGTTAAATCTAGTAGACAATAAACTGTATCCCCACTTCCACATTTAAAAAAAAGTAAAGAAGGAAAGGAAGGAAAGAAAAAACAAAAGTTTTGGATAAGTGTGGTCCCTAGCGCAGGACACTACTCCACAAAACATCCCCCTTCTGACTTGGTGAGTAGGGAGCTAACTGATCACTATACAATGGTTGAGCGCAAAACCTTTTTGCCTGGTGTATAATAAGCTGCATGACTATGGGTTCTATACTCATAGTATACTTAGTTGAAAAATCAACTAAAAAAACTTGGGTCAACTTAACCATGGGTCAATGCACTGTACTTTAACTCTTTTCATAAAAAGAACCATATTCTTCTCTGAGTAGAGTGATGAAAAGCAACAGCTTTGTTCTAGGAGAATCTAAAAGTAGCACCGATCCTCTCTACTTTTTCTGCCACAGTGCTGCTTCTGTCCTTTTTGAATGCCTGGGCGGGAAAGCAGCAGTGGTGGCAGTGGCTCTTTAGCACTTTCTCTCAAAAGGGTGCCAAAAGAGTAGAGGGGCTCAGTGCTTCTTTCAGGTTCTCCTGGAATAGACTAAATTCTCACCTTTCGTCACTCTAGTCAGATAAGAGGATGGTTCCTTTTTTAAAAAAGGGTTAACACTGCACCTTAACTCTTGCCTTTACATCCTTTTTGAGATGTGCATATTTTCTTAGCCCTGCCCACACCTGGTTGCCTTTCCGCTACACTCATCATTTACCATACTTTCCCTTCTCATTCATCCAGGCTTCTCAATGAGCGCAGTTATGCCTGCCAGAATTTTGTAAATTCTTTGAAACAGTTTGCTCGACCCTTTACACCCTTTGTTACATGTCCCTAAGTTTTACCCTTCATTTATCTATGGGTCATCCCCAAATCCCTAATTTTGGCCCCCAAATATGCCCTTGACTTATACATGAGGTTGACTTATGTATGAGTAGAAAAACAGTAACTATGCTTGTATATATTCACACTCTGTTACAAGTGTGTAAGTACTTGGACATTGTCCCCTATAATCAGAAAATTATGCATCTAAATACTTCTAGTATGCGTACTTATGTCCTGTTTGTGGGTTTCACATGAGTGTTTGGTTAGCCAGTGAGGGAACAGAATATTGGGCTATTCTCCTCTGTGAAATGCTGGTCCAGCAAACCTCTTGAGAATATTCTTATACCTCTAAACCAGGGGTGGACAACTACGGAGTGTACAGGTCCATTTGTTGCTTCACAACTCCATGGTTGACTCCACTATCAAAGCCCCCAGATCCCATTAAAAATCCAAGTGATTTTTTTTCACCCCAACACCCCTGGCAAGGTTCAAAGCTGAGATAAAACACATTGGGTTTGTTTCCTCACACCTAGATCCTTCACATACCTTGAAAGTCCCAATATCCTCTTCCTACCAAACCCAGTCAGATAAGAAACAGAGTATTAGGGAGAAAAATCAGCCAAAACAGAAACAGGAAGTGCAAGATCACTTCTGGTTTTGAATTCAGCCCATATTCAGTTAACATTTTTGTCTTTTTAAAAAAGATATCGGCAAAGGGGTTGGTGGGTTGAGCAGTGTGTGTGTGTGTGTGTGTGTGTGTGTAGAAAAATTGCCTGTGAGGTTTTTTTTAAAAAATGGGAGGGTGTTTGTGTACTTTGGGAGACTTCAGGAGCTGCATGGAGTCTGCAGGCTGCACTTTGCTCATCCTTTTTCTATATGGATGACAATGGCTGGAAAGTAGAAGGTACTGGTTTATTCAAGTCGAACTACTACTCCAGCAAATGTCCAAAAGACAATGCTAGAAGAATGCTCTTCTCCCATGTGCAAGTAGTCTTCTGAAATTCCCCAGAAATCCCTCTGAACTCACATGTTACAATAGCTGTATGGAGCCACTGGAAAGGAGTATGGAATTTCATCAACATGACCACATCTGTTGCTCTTCTCCATCTGAACCAGATGTGGCACAGGGGAGATGTACAAAATGTGCAACACGTCTTGAATGCTCCTACACAGCATAGGCTCAAGAGTCTGTCAGCACATTATTTTTGCATCTCTTTTCTTTGGGAACCAGCGTAACTACATCAAAGTCTTCTTAGTCTACTGTGGTCCCTCTGTCAAGCAAAACTGCAGCCACTGTCTGTTCAGTTGTGCTACTGGGACTGCCAGAAACAGTAGATGATTCCCAGAAATATCTTGCAGAGTCCTGGAAATGGGTATAAAGGCTTGGTAATACCAGGAGATTGAAAATAATTTCCATTCACTTCTTTTTGATGCCCTATTACCTGAGATGGCAGTGGGCAGAGTAGATCTTCATATACAAAAACACATACAAAGGCACAAATATCTACTGACCCATCCTATCCGCCTGGGACGTCTTCTGGAGAAAATAATGAAACCAGTACAAAGAACTGACATCTACTCCCACTTGAGTCCTCAAGTGAGTCAGCAAAACCACATCAAAACACCACTGGAAGCAGCTGACGGACAGCAACACAAAAGACAAATGCATAAAACAAATCTTTCATCACTTCTATGTATGTTCTGTCAGTGTGTTCAATCCTTGGCTCTTCTTGTCATGCTTTCTTCCTTGCTTTTCTTTCTCTGAAGACTTTCCCAATGTATACCACTCACTTCCATTACCTCATGATACGTTGTTCTTTCATATTGTTCTTACAGTCCACCCAGTGAAATTTTAACCTTTTGTGCAGTTTTCTCTGTTTTCATTCCTGATAGCGTATACTTTTTTTTGTCTGATAATGTTTATATCCTTAACATTTGGGAAGGTTAGTTGTACCGTTTGTGCCCTCCCCCCACCCACGGCATTTCAATTCAGAATGACTTAATTACTGTTACTACCCCAGTGCAGTCAGTATTACTACCACCAGCTCCTCCTCTGCCTCCTTCCTCCTCAAACATCCATGAGAGGTTGTAGACGAATTTTTGTTACAAACATCAATTCATATTTTGGCAGCAGGGTTCCTTTTCCTTCTAATTCAATACTTTTTATTTGGTATTGCAAGGAAAACCAGGAGAAGGTCATATGTGTGTGTGTGTGTGCGCATGCGCACGCGCGCACGCACACACGCACACAAACAAATAAAACAGAATACATATAATATATGCACAATTTTAGTATATAACATCATCCCTCCCCACCTCCCACCCTTTCCCCCTCTTTTAAAAAGACTTCTGCTTCTCCCTAAATTTGACTCAAAACTATCACCTATCTACACCTTGAGTCAAATTCCACTTTCTTGCAAGTCAAACTTGATTATTACCTCTGATTTACCTCTCTTTCATATACATAAATTAGATTTAGCTTGAATCAGCCCTATTTAACAGCAGTCAAATCCCAAAGGAGTCTCTTCTGATTCCATATCATGCATTTGATCTGGGTCTCCCCCCTCCCCCCCAAAACCTGCTCCACAAAAAACCAGACCTTTTCTTTCTGGAGGAGCATGGTACTATTTTTCTTTGGAAACAGATTTTATTTATTTATTTTTAATTGCTATGCCGCTTTTCTCCCATATGGGACCCAAAGTGGCTAACACCATATCCTAATACAATACAGCTAAATCAGTGTGAAATGGAAATATTTTTTTTAAAAAACCATACAATTAATTTAAAACAGTTAAAAGCACACTAAAAACACATTAAGAGCCAGCATACCCACTACACTACTCCAACCAGTTAAATGTTGGGGGACTGTTTAAATAAGGATCTTTCCCTGCTAGTAAACAGGGAGGTAGGGAAGAGGCCAACCAAGCCTCCCTTTGGCAGAGAGTCCCATAGCCTGGGAGCAGCTACTGAGGATATACTCCCCTTGGTCAGCATCAGCTGTACTTGTGATAGTGGTGGGACCCATTCCCTATCATTAAATCTTATTTTCCATTGTTCTCCTATCTTAAGAAACTTTAAAAAGAAAACAATTGGCACAATCCTACTTAGGTTGGGATGATCCACTCTCTTGAGATTGTTTAGCACACAATCTCACTGCAGGAAATAGCTATAAGGTTAAGATCATGTCAATATCCATTGACTCCAAGCCACAAAGTGAAACAGGAAACCAAATATAACTTCACACTCTATAAAAGTGATATGGGAATTGCTGTGGTAGAATAGTGTATAAAGGACAACTTTTGTTTCCTGCTCCCATATATTTTGAGTGGGCTGTGTTGGACCAAGGAGCTGTTTTCTTCTAGGTGGAGTCACTGAATCAAATGGAAAAACCAGAGGGGCTGGCAAGCATATGCTAATCTGCTGTACAATTTGTTCTCTTGACATATATTAGGAAATTTTAAATTATATATCTCTGTATCCATATATCTTTCTCCTTGTCCCACCATATGTCTGCTGAGCCAGCTGGGTTTAACTAAATCAGTTTATTAGTGACAGAAAGTAATTCTCACTGTCCTAGCCAAAAATCACGGCTCAATAAGGAAATTAAATTCTGTGCTTTCTCTACAAATTTGATATCACACTGATTGGCTATATTACAGCAATTGGATCAGATAAGTGGGAAGTAATTGGCATGACTCAAAACATGTATTAAATTACCTGTGACTGAAATGTATCAAGTTATTCCAACTCATCTATTAGAAATTAATGAAGAATTTGCAAAATTTGATAGCAAGGCTTCTAGTTCTTTCACAGCACCCAAAACTTATTACAGTTTTCTCGTTAGCATCTCAAATAACCTCCAAGGTTCCTGTCCATGGGTGTGATATGAAGCTTGTGCAACTATATCCTCCAACACTTTCCTGATAAAAAGTGGGATACTTTTTTATGTGAGAACTTGGGTGGGGTTAGGAGGGAAGAATGATGGATAAAGATGTGAGTCAGAGGGCACATGACATGGGGTGGGGGAGAATCATGGATCATGGTAAAAAAGAATTTGACACTAGGTCTGGGATGAACATAGTGTGGTCCAAAAGCCTACACTTGGTGTGGTTCCCTACACCACACTAGAAATTTTAGAGTCTTTTTTTTTCCTGAAAAGACTCTTTGGAGTCAGGGTGTCACCCCTGAAGCCCTCTAAAGTCTCCAGATCCCCGCCTCAAAATTAAAATGTCTATTTCAGAACATTTTCCCTGCCAACCAACTGAAATTGGTCAAAATCACTGCAAAATGCAGTTTTGCCCCAAATCCTAACAACCCCCCCCCCCCCCATTAGCTGAAATTCAGGAAATTCAACTGATGAAATAGGAAGCAATGTGACATCACTTCTGGTCATGCTGGCTCATCTGGGGTTTTGGGGTATGGAGTGAAAATAGCCATTGACTCCTCTGCAGTCTGACATCCCTGCTCTGTTTCCCCCCTCAAAACTTTTGGTTACTTCTTGGTGTGAAAAATGTTGCCTCTTGAGTCTACTTTATACAAAGAAGGCCCTGAAACCGTACAATTTTGCCTCCATAGCCTCTTGATAGCATGGGGGACCTCTTTCAGAATTTTCACAGAGTCTGAGGGAGGTTCTGGGGACGTTGCCCATCACTCCAGTAGATAATGGTTAATGGTTTTTGCATTAGAATCATAGAATCATAGAATGGTAGAGTTGGAAGAGACCGCAAGGGCCATCCAGCCCAACCCCCTGCCATGCAGGAAATCTAAATCAAAGCATCCCCAACAGATGGCCATCTAGCCTCTGTTTAAAGACCTCTAAGGAGACTCCACTACACTCCGAGAGAGTTTGTTCCATTAGTGCTGTGATTATACAGCACAGCCTGTTGAAGAATGGCCTAAGTATCCCAAATCGTTAGGTACTGCAGTCTACCCTTAGATCTCAGTATTTCAAGACTACTGGTCCCAATAACGATAACACAAAATTCATTGCATATAATTAGTTCCCCTATTTGTGAAAGAGCATGAAGACTTTTTAGATATACCGGTACACATTTTTTCACATGGCACAGAACAATTCTGTGTTAACTAAGGAATGTATGCTATGCTGCTTATCAAACTTGAACTTCTTTATATTTCGTTGGATTCTGATTAAATCAGTTCTATTTCTTTCCAAGGGTCTTATATGGGTTAATCTGTTCCACTGGTTGCAATGGAAACTTAGTGTGCCTAACACTGCACAATTACCGTATATACTCATGTATAAGTCTAAAAATTTAGGTTAAAAAACAGATCCCCAAAAAACTGAGTTGACTTATCTATGGGTCAATGTTAGTACTGTATTTTAATGTGTGTGTGTGTGTGTGTGTGTGTGTGTGGTGTGAAAGGCAAGGGTTTAATCTGTCCTGGAAGCAATAACCCCCTTCTACACTCTCATCCATCCAGCCTTTAATATGTGCACAAATAGTTATGCCTGCTGGAATCTTGTAAGTTCTTTGACATTGTTTTCCTTTACTTCATCCTTTATATCCTTCATTACATGCCCCTAAGTTTTACCTTCAACTTATCCACCGGTCATATAAAAATGCATAATTTTGGTCCCAAAACTTGCCCTCAACTTATATATGAGGTTGACTTATAGTTGAATATAGATGGTATAACATTTTAATACCAGTTTAATGTCTGTTGTTGCATGCTGTGGACTACTAGGATTTTGGTGTTTGCTGAGCTCTCTGGCAGAGAATTCTAAATAACTCACAAAGCTACAAATCCCTAGATTTCACAGGATAAAGGCATGGCAGTTAAAAGTGGTATCAAAATGCTATAATTGCTCAGTATAAATGAGACCTTTGCCTGTACGCAATCCATTATGTTTGATTTTAAGTAATCTGACACTAAGAAGTATGTATATGAATTTTAAACATAGGTAGTGGTGGGCAATGAAGTGGTTCACTACGCAAAATTCCTGGTGGCTATATCGTAACAACAGAAAAAGTTAGTATTTGAGAAATTATCCTGCCAACAGACAACCATTTATGTTGAGGGAGTGTGAAACAGTCATGACGTTCTATTGCTTCAGACAGAGGAAATGAGGGTTCTTTGCCATTTGTGCTGATCTGTATTCTTTTAGCTTTGTGTAGTGGTTTCAGCAATGGACTACAAATCTGGAGACCAGGGTTCAAATCCTCGCTCAGCCATGGAAACCCATGGGGTGATCTTGGACAAGTTTTAGCCTCAGAGGAAGCCAAAGGCAAACAACATCTGAACAAATCTTTCCAAGAAAACGCTGTGACGGGTTTGCTTTACGTTCACCATAAGCTGGAAATGACCTGAAGGCACACAACGGCAACAACAGTATTGGCTGCAATACCATCATCACCTTAGTAATTTCCTGGCAATAGACTGCAAGGGTGGGAAGGCCTTCTTTCCTTCCACTGCCACTAATGGCAAGTGAATTGACTGCCTGGGAAGCACAGTGAGTACAGAGAGGGGGATTAATAATATGCAAAATCAAACATTATGTTTAATTCTTACATGCAAAAGTAGAAAAGACATTACTAATATGTCTATAAACAGCAGCGGAAAAACACAGAGAAAAGGAAATAAGTGCTAAGCTTTGATGGCTTATTAATAAGTTAAGAAGTTGGGTGGGGAGATGAATTTTCATCTGCCAGATTTCCCTCTCTTTCTCTTTTGTTCTCTCTCACTCTCTTTTTCATCACTAATACTCCAGCCAAAGAATGAACCATAAAAAGGGAAGTGTCCTCTCCCTAAAGGCATTGCAAACTTACAGAGGCGGCTATCTTTTTGCTTTAAAGTCATTTAACAATAAAGGTATTCCTCATGTAACAATGATGGGAACATCCAAAGTTCCAGAATATGCCCATCCCGAGACATTCTGCTATGTAAAATGGCACCCCAAACCCAACACCCTGATGCTATGGCTAATACTTATAGAGACTGGCTATTGCCTTCCTTTATTTTCCTACATACTACTTCATGCTACTGAAATGCTGAGCCCACAAAGGAAAATAAAGAAAAGCTAGGATCTGGGAAAGGAAACATCAATGTAGTTGCTGCATATGTTCCTTTACAAGTGGGTCATAGTGCAATCCAGTGCATGTCTACTGAGATATAAATCTTATATAGAGTTGTATAAGGCTTATTTACAGATAGCAGAAACTCAATATGCGCATCCTCAATGGAAAAAGAGTCTCTCAAACACTTGTGAAACTCCGCTAAGCAAAAGAAGACCAGCCATGAGATTCTTCACAATTTAGGACATTGTTAAGTAAAATTTATCTGGGCAAAAATACATGTGGTTTTTCCTGTGTAGAAATTGTGTTTTTGTGCAACCCTCCCCTTGTGGGGAAATACTGGTGTGTTGTGGAGGTTTGTTTGTTTGCACAGAAAACATATGCAGGAACATGTGGTTTTTCAGTAAATTTTACACAAATTTACACAATTTGTTCAAAATACTGTACAAGATTTCTGCCTAACCAGGACCCTGAGCACACATACCTTTTTGTGCAGGAAAACTACAAGTATTTTTGCACAAATCAGTTTTTTTTTGAACGGTAACAAATTTTGGTCACAGTCCTTTTAAACTGAGCAGAAACCTCCTATTCTCATAGAACTGGAGAAAAATTGCTGAAATTAATCATACATATGGGAATGAAATATGTAAAGCTGTACATTCCTATTCTATACCAAGGGGTTAATAGACATTGCAAAAAATCAAAATGATGTCTAAAGTTTTCAGTTACTTTTTTAAAAATTTAATTTCTTGCATATAGATACTCCAATAATGTCAAGGCAGCACATAGCTCTATGTCTTCTCCACACTTTCTTTTCAGAATGAAGAACTTTGTGAGGTAGCTAAGGCTGAGAGGGAGTGATTGGCCAAATTTCCTAGGAAGCTTCATGCTAAGTAGGATTCAAAACTGAAGAAGAATCTAACCACTGCACCATGCAGTGAATGGAACATATTTACAGAATTTTTCATCCCCAATGTGTTAAGACACCAAGTCGAAAAATGGACAACTTCTAGGAGATTCTTTTGTTTGTTTAAAACAGGATTTTCTGTGAAAGCCAGTGTTCTTACGCATTAAAAAAAAAAACAGTTTTTTCCAAAAGGCTCAAACCCCCCCTCCAATATTAAAAATAAAAAGTAAAACCAAAACACAAGAGTTTAGAAGCTAGGAATTTGTAACTAATAGTAGACAATGGATGTGGCACTAGAAGGCAAGATGAGAGGCATGATGTAAGGATAGATGGATAACAGAGAAATCATAAGTGGGACAAGTTGGAGGAAGAATGACGTGTCAGGTTGCCTGTCACTTTCTACAGGATCACCTCCTACCATAGAATCCACCCTGTGCATTTTCAGGTCCTCTGGTTGACATTTATTCTAGCTAACCAGGACTAGGTTGGTGACTGTCAGTCACAGGACTTTTTCTTCAGCCATCCCGAGACTGTGGAATGACCTGCTGGAAGAGACTGAAAAACTAAATATACTATCCAAATTTAAAACATCCTTGAAGACTAATCTAGATGATCTTTAAATTGTGAATTTTAAATGATAAATTTTAAACGTGGATTTATTTTAATACGTATGTGTCTTGTTTGTTCTTTTAACTCAAGTTGTGTTCTTAACTGATGTATATTTGTTGGTCTGTTGTTGTTCCCCACCTAGATCTATGGGGAGAAATGGGTAAGAAATAAATATTATTACTACTATTATTGATGTTGTTGTAAGCCCTGCTGGCCCAAGTGTGTGAATGGAAGTCTCCCTCACTACCATCTGTAGTTTTTCTATATTTTACTTTCTGCTCTGTTTGTTCCAAGAAGATATCTACAGTATCTACAGCCCGAGGTTGGCATGGGTAATATTCTGGAGCTTCATGAGTAGAGCTAAGGATCCAGTGGTGTCAAGGCTGCCTCTGCCTCACACGGGGGCTCCACATTTTCCCCATACTGTCAGCAATCTACAGGTAGTGGATTTATGCCCATGAATCATTTTATGGGGAATTGGGTCCCTCTGCAGAAAATTTCTCCCTTATTGGCATCCTTCCCATCCTAAGTGCCCCAAATGCAATTATAATGGTGCTTTGACTTAGGCTGCATCTACACTGTAGAAAAAATGCAGTTTGACATCCCTTTAAGTGCTGTAGCTCCATCTTGGAATTTGTAGTTTTACAAGGTCTCCAGTCTTTTCTACCAGAGAGTGCTCTTGCCTCATTACAAATCCCAGGATTCTGTAGGAGGGAGCCATGGCAGTTAAATGGTGTCAAACTTTATTATTTCTACAGTGCAGATGCACCTTTAGAGGTTAGGAATGAAGATAAGATCTTGCAAAAAGATGTTTAAAAGTAGGTTTTGAGGAAAGATTTGGGAGGATAGGTCCCTCTCCTATTTTCTTTGGCAAAAATGTAGCATGTTCCAGTTATTATCCACACTGAGCACCTATATTAAAATTATAAAGTGGTGAAGTTACCCTTTTAAGATAGAAACTGTAGATAATATTAAATAGATTTAATTAATTAATTAAAAACTTAGAATAAATGAAAGTGAGCATGTTAAAACTAGACCTGAAATGGGTTTTGAGGGAAAATGTCAAATTAGCTCTCCTTCGAGTTTGTTTCTATTTTCCTAAGACAATATAGCTGGGGGAAAATCAGCTGTAATATACAAATATGGAATTTGGCTAATTCTAAACAAGACATAATACTTTTAGAATTTTTAGCTCTCCTCCTCAAAATTGGCTTCCATATTTTTTTCAATATTCCAAATGTGATATTTAATTTCTGAAATATTGCCAGATTTTTGTTTTCAACAACGTTGCTCTTTCTCTAGCTAAAGCAAAATGCTTTCCACTTTTCAGACCACAGTCTGCACTGAATTGATGAGATGAAAGCATTGTAACTGAAGGATTCATTTTCTTCAGTTTTTTGGGTTTGGATTTCTCACTCCGCTTACACTCAGTATTTTCTTCGTGTACCTCCCACTGCTGAAATGCACATAAGTAACAGTTCATATTAACACAACCTTTTGTTTTAGATAATAGAAAGTGGACGAGCTTAAATTTAAGCTCCTTTCCTGTCCTTGAACATGTCCCAGTGAGAATGGTGTTTCCTTGCTACAAATATAAACATAATTAATGCCCAAAGAAGCCAGGCTAGTTTCACATGTTCGTATCTAGATAGGATCTGCATTAGAGTGCATACTGAAGATCAGCTATAAAAAACCCAGTTAATCAGCTGGAGCAAGAAAAATGTACAAGACCATTCTGTGAATGTGATGTCCTTAAAAAAATCATCACAAGGTAGATAGGATAACCCGTTTGTGCGAGTCACAGAGACCACAAAGAAGAATTAGGTCAATTAACTTTAGGGCCTGTTTAACTGGTGGATATTGTTTAACACTTTAAAAATTCCGTTTTAAAAAAGCTCCAGCAAATATACCAAGTACCTTTACCTCCCTCCCCGCAAAAAAAAGAAAAGAAAAAGAAAAAAGAGGGCTAAAATGAAATTCTATTTGTTCAAAAGAAACAAATGGCTGAATACAGTAAGATTTACTAAGGCTTCTGCTTTTAAAATCAGGCAGCTTGTTTATGGGCAACTAACTATACTTCTTTCAGTGATGACTTACATACTTACATGTGTACATTCTGCAAGTATACTTTAAAACATTTTAGAGTTGAGCATAGTTACAGCAGGAGCTCACCCCTTCTCACTGCTATGCATACTGAAATGATAAGGCTCCAATAAGTGATGGCCTTTGCAGAAGAATGGCACAGTAAGCACAAAAGAATGACATTCCTCTCTCCAACTGGAACATGTACGTACAGCCACCATAATAGCAAAGCAGTGGTGCACCATCGCCAGAGACAAGCCCTGCCCTGAAATGGCCAATGGTCTCCATCCCAAAGAGGGAGCCCCCATCTCTGGGGAAACTATAGGTGGAGCTAAAGCTAGGTAAAGAGTGAAATAAGGCTGACTGAGTGTCCAAGCCATCTTGTGGAATGCATTTTTAAATTTTTTGGGACATAGTCCAACATGTCATATGGGAGATCTCACCATCAAAGGATAAATGTTTAATTATTGAGTAGGTTTAAACCTGTCAATCTTATCAAAATATAGCACCACAAAGTTATAATGCCCACCAGAGATCCACAATCAACTATGTGTCTAATGCAGTGGTTCCCAACCTGTGGGTCGGGACCCCTTTGGGGGTCGAATGACCCTTTCATGGGGGTCACCTAAGACCATTGGAAAACACCTATTTAATTACAGTTATGAAGTAGCAACGAAAATAATTTCATGGGTTTGGGTCACCACAACATGATGAACTGTATTAAAGGGTCACGGCATTAGGAAGATTGGGAACCATTGGTCTAGTGGCTAATACGTTGGCTAGCTAGGCAATGTACTTCAACTAGAAGAGTATCACAAATCCGATTTTTGGGTGAGAGGTTAAAGGAGGTGGCGATTTTATTCCATAGAAATTGTTGATATACAATCTTAATAGTTCAATATACAGAGTTCCACAGTGGCTGATGAACAGAACTAAGACATCACAGTGTTCATTTTTCTGGTTAGGTTACTGGCACCATTTAAATGATTAGTTAATTGATTAACTGCTATACACCAAGAATTACCTCAATACACTATTTGAGAATCACTGCACTAAGGATGGAATATATAGTCCAGTGAAGTCAATGGAAATTCTCCCATTAATTTTAATAGATCTGGATTTCACCCAGTATGACATGTTTCATTAAGCTCCATGCTTATGATTTTTGCCCTGCACTGAATTTAAAAAGGCAGTGTGACATGAAATTACATCAACAGAATGGGGGCATGAATGGAGAGATCAGATTCCTAGGAGCCTACAGAAGTGTTTTAGATGGAAATCCCTAATTATTTTTTTCAGTCGGAGGTCATTATTTAATCATTACACTCAACAAAATTTGCCTGAGGAATTAGTAACCAATATTATAAGAATTAATTTCCACCCTAGAAGAGTTTGATGTACCAAGCAAGAAAATAGGACAAAAGCATATCTCAAAAAATAAATAAAATAATAAAACAAAACAAAGGAAGGAGGAAGGAAAGAATGAAAAAGAAAAGCTAAAAAAATGATGTGTAAAGGAAGAAATCCACAACAAGGAACTGAAAATAAGACCATAATGAGAGGAAACAGAAATAAATATGTAATTAGAAAACAATCCCCAGCAGATTTGTCCACTGGTTCATGAATACATACATACACATACACACACACACACACACACACACACACGCACCCCACCCCACACCACCACCATCATCATCATCATTCCATTTATAACCCTCCTTCCTCCCAGTACAGGGACTCAAGGTGGCTAACAAATCTAAAACAGTGTAAGTTAAAACAGTATAAAACATTAAAAATACAAAGTTTAAAAAAAAATTAAACAATTCAAACAATTACAAATGTTACATGATTAAAATTTAAACTCTTTAAAACAAAAACAACGCAGCATCCATGTCATGCGAAGGCCTGGTGGCATTAAAACGTATTTACCTGTTGTTACATGGACAGCAGAGATGGAGCCATCCTGGCCTCTCTAGGGAAGGAGTTCCAAAGATTGGGAGCAGCCACTGAGAAGGCCCTCTCTCTTGTTCCCACCAAACGCACCTGAGAGGGAGGTGGGACAGAAAGAAGAGCCTCTCCAGATGATCTCAGTACTCTGGTGGGCTCATACAGGGAGATACGGTTCTTCAAATAGCCTGGACCCAAACCGTATTAGGGCTTTATAGGTCAAAACCAGCATGTTGAATTACTAATATATAGGAAGTATGGGCATGGGGGGAAGAGTGTAAATGTGTGTGTGTGTAAGAGAGAGGGGGGTTGATTTTGGGGAATAAATCTGGAGGTGTCAAAGGAGGGTTCTCATGTCTCCTCCCCCATACAAAACTGGATTTTTCCTGGATGAAATACGTTTACTTGAGCTGGGAACAGACAAATAAAAAAAAGAAAACTATAGTCCAAACTGAAAAGGAAACATATTGGGAGAAAAATGTAATCTAGTCTGACTGCTCACCTGAATTTCAACTCATCTCTAGAGAACACTTTTATTGTATTGTGTGCATTTGCCCTATTTCTGAACTTGCACTTGCCTCATCACTGTTACACATGACAAACCTCCTCCTTTGTTGGTATCTCTTACAGTGCAGTTGTCTATTTCCGACAATGTATAATTGCAATTTCAGTTATAAGGAAAGCAAATTGGGAAAACTTTTCTTGCCTCTATAGCAGGAATTTGAACTTCTTGGAGATCAAAACATATCATTATATAAAGTACCATCCAATCTTGATAAAAACACTTTTGTAGAGAATCACTACATTAGTATGTATAATTTAAGAGTGTTTGGGGGTCTGAAGTTTTCAAGGACCCAAATATTGATATAAATTTGCATAATATTGAGATTCCATAATTTATTGATGAGGGAGTCTATTAAATAATAGAGGTGATGCTTGCAGCAGTTAGAAATCTAATGTATAATTTACAAACCAAAACACAGGTGGAAATCCAGTTTACTTGTAGAGAAGTACTATGAATACTATACATTATTTTTTTCCTTCTCTTTATTTCCATGAGACACTTTCTGATCCCTTCAAACCACCTAAAGCTCCTTCTAGCAAACAATATATAAAATATAGGTCTGCTAGGTAAAAATCTGTCCCAATGTTATACATTCCTACTAGTTTAAAATTGCCCATATGACACCATTACCTGTATTAGGCACCACCAGAGTAGCTAGAAGTAGGGTGCAGCTACACTGTAGAAATAATGCAGTTTCATACCACTTTAAGTGTTGTAGCACCATCCTATGGAACCCTAGGGTTTATAGTTTTTTATAAGATCTTTAGCATTCTCTGCCACAAAACTACAAATTCCAGGATTCTGTAGGATGGGGCCATTCAGTTAAAATGGTGTCAAACTGCATTATTTCTACACTGTAGATGCACCTGGAGGCAATGCGAGGGACACCTTCCTTCAAAGGCCTCTGACTGCCACTGGACAGAGGACCTTTCCTGCAGTGGTAGCCTACTTTCCCTACACAAATTTGTCTGGCACTAACATTAACGTATTCTAGTGAGGCCAAAAGATTGCCTCTTCACTTGTGCTTTAAATACGGTATGGTTTCTACCCCTGCCTGAACTGGATGATCAATTTAGGACATCTGTTTTGTTTTCCTTTTTAAGATTGTATTGTTGATTGTACCCTTCCACAAATTGCTTTGATCACTGATATGGGGATAAGGCCGATAGTAAATTCTGCAAATAACTGATTCTAGTTTTACTATTGTGGTAATGATATAAGATGAACCATCCTGGGGTCAGACTAAATGCCAGTTTAAAGTCCAGCATTTTGTTACTGCAGATGTCAACACAGATATTTCTTGGAAACCCCACATTGCAATACATGAGTGCAAAACTAGACTCATTTATGCATCCCAGCAACAGATATACGGAAATATACAGTACTGCCTCCGATACTGGAGGTAATATATAGTCATGACTATTAATGGCCCTGAGAGGGTATCTTCAGCTATCTCAAATTACTTAGGATGACCAAGATACGACGCAAAATGTGCAGTCATGATTCAGCCCAACTGTTCTGCAAGAAACACACTTGCTAATGCCTAGTGTTTATCTAATGTGTACAGCCATAACTTTGATTCCCATCACACTTTTTGGGCTCTTAGAGATTCAAAACTGCTGATGGACCTACTGATCTCTATACCACAATGGCTCTACTGGTTGGAGGATTGTGAGAGTTGTAATCCAAAACAGCAACATTTCAAGCTCTCCCCCCACCCCCCCTCAGGATACAAAACACTTTCCCTACATCAGGTATTTATAGTGACCCTAGGTCAGTTCAGTATGTACCATTTTACAGATGATGCCATGAAACTTAGCAAAGGAACAATTAACTAATTTTAGATTCCTCAAGTAGGCTTTTAAACTCTGTGGAAGCCACAGTTCTGAAAAAATGATACCTGTTGTTTAACCATAATTTATGCAGTTTTTAAAGGCACAGGAGCTCTGTGAGGAGAAAAGGTGGTAAAAATACTTTGGGGCACAAGGGACACAAAATACTTTGGAATCCCTGCATTAACTGTAAACTACCTAAGAAAACACAACTTTGTGTTTCTGTGTGCACAAAAAAACCTTACCCGTAATTTTGATGGTTTTGATTTAATCAACAATTTAGGAGAATAAACAGCAATTTGATTCATTTCAGAATAATACAGTAATCCTCCTATTTTGTCTCTACTAAAATAAATAGTGAGATTTTATAACACACACACACACACACACACACACACATCTAATTAAAAGTTGTAAATAACTGTTCTAAGGTAGCATTAGATTTTGCAGTTGTAAGGCTTTTATTGTTTTGATAACAAAATGATATACATATTTCATCTTAATTGTGAGGTACTGAGTTTTGGATTTTTAAATTTTTATTTCTTAGCACCTGTAGTATCACAAAGGGCTTTCATACACGCATCTCTACACCCAACTAATGTGTTGTGTAATGCTCTGTAACTAACATATATGATTTCACAACATGCTGCCCAAAATAAATTTCCATTAGTTGTTTTCTGTAATTTTTAATCCAGTCTTTTAAAACCTTTGGGAGACATGTTATGGCTAATATTAGTCTGTCTTCATAATTTCAGCAAAATTTTGCTTAAACTGTGTGGGTCCAAGAATAATTCTACAATGTTTGTTGGTGGTAGCCATGTTGGATGTCGCTATTTATTTTAAGGGCAGCATTCATCTGTCTTGAGTTACAGACTAAATTGGATTGATTAGGTCAAAAAAAGTCAAAGCACACTGAAGGAAACAAATTCCTTTCAAATGGTTTGAAAACCTGGAAAAACTCCTTGATGTATGGTAAGTTCTGAGTCAGGAGGAAGTCTCTTGCAGACTTGTTTTGGGAAGGGGACATTGAGAGACATTTTAATTTCCTCCATTTTGTATTTCAGCCTGCTGAGACACAAAAAGAAGAATTTGAAACACTCAAAGCTGCTGAAAGGGTTTGCATGCACCTGTGTCTTCCCTCAGCAGCACCTCAAGGGTCAGCATAGTCTCAATGAAAAGTAAAAGAGGGGTGGGAGTCATGTTACAGATGTTGTTTGGCTGCAACACCAGGCAACACTCACCAGCATAACCAATAGTGAGGAATTCTGTACACAGGCTGCACAGTTCCCAGTAGTGAAACAGAAGAAGGGTAGTACAACAAACAGAAAACAACAGGGCATTGCTATTACAACCATGTCACCTCTAGACTATATAGAACTCTCTATACCAGGGTTGTTTCCAGAAAAAGGGGCTGGGCCTTCCTTAGGAATATGCAAGGGAGGTGGTTTTCCTAGGCCCTATGTACTGTTGTGTGGGTGAGTGCACACACATGCCCACACTCTATTGCTCTCTCTATATGTGCTTGCATATCCTGTTTTAACCACAGCCTTCAGCAGCATGTGAGAAGTTGTGGCTTTGCTCCTTGTGCCATACAAGCTCACTCATTTTGCTTGGGCCAATATTCAACAGGAAGACAGAAGGAAGGAGTGGCAGCCACCAACACATACATGCTGCACTTTTTTGCTGGGTAGAGTGGTGTTGCTATTTTCTCTTGATGCTAGCTGCCCTCCAGATCACCACCAAACCTGGTCATTTCTTGGGTAGTTGGAGGACAGAGACTTTAAGCAGGAAGGAAGCTGTGACATACAGCAGTGGGCATCCCATTATGCCTCCTTGGCACTTGTTTTGCCAACTGGACCATTTCCTTTCCCTTCCTACTTTTCTAATTCCTTTCCAAGCTAGAGCTACAGAAGCTAACAGCCAATTAGCCCTCTTTTTATTGCTCAGTTGCATGTGCTAAAGAACTCTTAGCAAATAGTTTATTTCACCAAGTTTGTTTGTTTGTTTACTGTATTTATACCCCGCCCTTCAGCCCTAAAGGCTATCAGAGCGGCTTTGCACTTTGTCATTTAGTTTGATGTACTCAGAACCGGTGAGGAATATTTGTTTATATATTTTTCTTTGATCAGTATTCATATACTGCTTTTCATTTAAAAAATCCCCAAATGGTTCACAATAAGAGCAGGCACAATACAACAGTATTTAAAAGGATACAGTGACAAAACAACAAAACCAGTAAAACACTAAACAATAAAATCCATGGTTATTCATTCAAAAATAGGTTCACTTACCCTCCAACTATCCCAATTTGGCAGGGACAGTCCCAATTAATCTTCTGGAAACCCAGTAAGGAAGAATTCAACACTAGCTAGAATTTTGGGCAGTTATTGCCAAGTATTCATACGTACCAAAATGTTTTGAAAAATTATACTACAACAAGAAACACTTTTTTTGCATAAGGATTGTGAGGCACTGTTTCAAGACAGCAACCTTGTTCATCAAAAATCTTATACAAAAAATCTTGCACAAAAAAGAGGAATTTTGTACAAAAAAGCACATAGTTTTGTTGTGCGAGATTGCTGTTTTCTGTGCAGAGTTTTTGTTTTTCAAGACTGTTGTTTTTGCATAGAATCACAGAGTTGGAAGAGACCACAAAGGCCACTCAGTTCAACCCCCTGCAACAGCAACCTTGTTCAAAAAACACATGGGACTGCCTGAAAAGAAGTAGGATTTCCCCCCCAACAACCCCCCTCCCCCCCGGCATTCTCACACAAAACACTCCCTGTATTTCTTGAAACACTCTGGAATATGCAAATACCAGGTGAGAACTGTACAGAAATATTCATTTTCTCTGCAGTGGGAAGAAAACTATGGAAATCATTCATCCTCACTTGTGAGAATGAAACAGTTGAATATTAATTAATATGCTGACTATATAGGGCCTTATAAACAAAAAATAACACCATGAACATGGCTCAGTATCTAATTGGCAACCAGTACAGATCTTTCAAAACAGGTACACATACACAGTGGGAGGTCCCAGTGAGTAAGCAGCCCAGCTGTTCCACTGAGCAGTGTTACAACCATCTAACCAAAATGAAGGAGCACCATCATCCCCATATATTATATACAGTCAGCCCTTCATAGCTACAGACTTTTTTCATCCATGGATTCAAGCATCTATGACTTGAAAATGTTTTTAAAACATACAAATTCCAAAAAGCAAATCTTGATTTTGCCATTTTATATAAGAGACACCATTTTACTATCCCATTGTACATTGGGACTTGAGCATCCATGGATTTTGGTATCCATCAGGAGTCCTGGAACCAAATCCCATCGGATATCAAGGGCTCAATGTACAGTCCAATCTCATGGTTACCAAAGGAGAATAACTGGTGGGAGACTGTTCTTGTCCAGGAATGATTGTACCTGAGGTACCAGGTGAGTAGAAGTGCTATTTACTACTAAGGTTACCTGGACTTCTGGTGACTGAAATGAATCCAAGATCACTTCCTGACTGCTCACATGTCCTCTTGTATTGAGACAATGGATCAGAGGTTCTCCTTGCTTTTAGTGTATAGAAGCTCTTCCAGATGTGTTGGGGCTTGCAAAAGATTGCAGTACAGTATTTGTTGCAGTTCTCCATTTTTTTAAAGAAATATCCAAATGATGTTTTTCTTGTTCTGAACTATCTTCTGGCAACTCCTGGTACCAGCTACAACATTTTATTCCCACTCCTGAGTGGGTTTCTTTTTAATTATGAAACAATGGAACAAAACAGTATTTTCTCCTCTACATTCTCTCTTTAATATTTTTAAGTTATAGTGCTATAGAGCATAAGTATAATGGCACTTGCACAAAAACAATATACAATGGACCCTTGTTATACGCTGGGGTTTGGTGCAAGATCCCCCGTGTATAACAAAATCCGTGTATGCTCAAGTCCCATAGCAAAATGGTGTGCCTTATAAAAAATGGAAAATCAAAGTTTGATATTTGAAATTTATCCTTTTTTTGAACATTTTCAAACCATGGATGCTTGAATCCGTGTATAAAAATCCATGTATAAGAAGGGCTGCCTGTAATACTAAAATTGTTTTGAAAAAATCAGAGAGAAGAAAAATTTGCTCTTCCAACCATGCTACCCATTGGAAAAAGTCTTGGTAACAGTCCTAGTGCAGATCCAAGAAATCATTATAAACAGTCCCCTAAAATGAAACAAGTACTGTATATACACAACCATAAGTCAACCTCATGTATAGGTTGAGGGCAAGTTTTGAGGCCAAAATAATGGATTTTGGCCCCCAAACTAATTGTGGATGAGTTGAGGATAAAATTTAGGGGAATGCAACAAAGGACAAAGTTTACTGTCTTCATATAGAAATGTCCTTCAAAGCCCAATTCCTCTTGGAATTCTTTTGAGGTGAAGCACCAAAGAGGTGCCACCACTGCTATTTTCCCACCCAAGCATTCAAAAAGGGCAGAAGCAACATCATGGTGGAAAGCGCAGAGGGGGTTGGGGCATCTTTTGGGTGTTCCCAGGATAAACTAAGCTTTTGCCACCCTACTCAGAGACGGAGAAGAGTTAAAATACACTACTTATATTGACCCATGGATAAGTTGACCCAGCTTTTTGGGGTCAATTTCTTCACAAAAATTTCTAGATTTATACATGAGTATATACAGTACATGCTTAGATGACAACCACCAAGAAGCTATATTGGGGGGCACTCACACTTCTTTAGATCAATCTGGACGATCTGTGTGTGTTTCTGGGGGGAGGGGCAGAATACACACACATCAGACATGGTGTGTTTGTGTGTATGTGCTCCTTGTGTCATAGGTACGTGAGGGATGCTCCCATGTTAAGTGGCACTGGTTTGCGCTGGAGGATTTGCTGCCTGTTGAGAGGTTTTAAGGTATTTTGTTCTTTCTCTAAATGTTTTTGGTGACACTGTCCCCAGTCATGAATATGGATTGAGAATATGATTTCCTAAAGTATACTTTTGCTTTAAGATGGGAATGCGAAATAGGGAAAGATATTTAATAACACACTTATATATATGCCTACTCAGGAGTAAGCCCCACTGATTTTAAAGGGGCTAAATCCCCAGTACATAGATATATAATTGCAGCCTCAAGCTGTGCATAGAATTATTCTTTAGAGAGTCTTTCTTCTTGCTAAATTTAAAATAAACCTGTGATGTCTTAAAGACTGACACAGATGGTTGTATGGTTAATACCATAGCTTTATTGGATCAATCTGAGACATCCAGCACATGCCTAATGAAAGCTATCCTACACATGCCTAATGAAAAGTAAATCTTATACAATTCAGTGGGGTTTAATCCCCAGGTAAGCATGCATAGAACTATAGCCTTCATTTTAGAGAAGTGCTGTTGAGGGAATTTGGCTCTTTTGATTTAATATTGAATTTCAGATTGATAATATTTAAAATTATAATTTATAAATAATTGTAAAATTTAAAACTATAATATTGATAATATTTTAAAAAGGGAGTTGCTCAATATAGTCCAAAGGCTCATGAGAATGTGAGAAACTTCAGAAATCAGTATCTCAAGAAAACTGTGTTCACTCTGAAACACATTTTATGCTGTCCAGGAAATAACAATGTTGTTGTAAAGTGTGTGTGTGTGTGTACAGTCGGCCCTTCTTATACACGGATTTTTTATACACGGATTGAAAATGTTCCAAAAAAGTATAAATATACCTTGATGTTACATTTTTTATTAGGGACACCATTTTGCTATGTCATTATACTTAATGGGACTTGAGCATACACGGATTTTGTTATACACGGGGGATCTTGGAACCAAACCCCAGCGTATAACAAGGATCCACTGTATACTGAATGTTACACAGGGCACCAAAATACCTTCAGAGGGCCCAGCAGGCATTCTGGTTATGGAAACTGTTTCAGGTTTTTCAACCTTGGAGCTTTCTGAAACACTTTATACTGTTGCATTTCTAAATCAAATTTCTTTCTTTCTAAAAGGAAAAAGACACATTAATATTCTGACAGATTTTCCTACCACATTCAAAAAGACATGGGGGGGGGGGGGATGCTCATACAAAAGGGCTTACACTGGGAGAAATACATATTTCCTAATGAATGCCTTCTTACATGCAATTATCTCTAGTGTGCACATCTTTAATGAATTTTTAAAACCAGAGAAACGCATTGCAACATTTGGAGAAGAGCAAAAAATGTAAAGAAGTGCGTGCTCTAGCCTCAAGTCTGTGGTGTAGATGCAAACCAACAAATTCTTCCCCATCTCTTCTCCCCCATCACTTCTCTCTCTGTGTTCTATGAATGTATTATGTCCCTCATACAGAAACACCTTGGTTGCCTCAAGTGCACATTAGCATCTAAGAAAATTGCAAACTGTGGCCTCAAAAGAGATTTAAAAAACAAACATACAAACAAAGGGGAAATACCTTGACAATGAACAGGTGACTACATGGATGTCCTGTAAAAAGTGATGGGGGAAAAACGCATAGCTATCCCCATGGTGCTATAGAAATACCACAATTGTTCCCTGGGGCATTTTATTTCTTACCACTAAAAGCTAAACTAAATCCAAAAGATCTATGAACAAATATCTAGAAGGTGCATCAAGGGCAGACTTTGAGGAACTTTAAAGAATCACCAAAGCTTGGGAATCCCCCCCCCCCAACTACAATGTGGAGGGTTTTTGGGAGCCCTAGTCTAGAAAGTTAGGTACCACAAATATCTTTTTTACATGCCCCCATGCAAACATTATGCACTAATACTTGCTCCCTTAGTTGATTACAGGGCTTGTGATGAGATATATGATAGAAGATTATCTTTCAAGCATGAAGGAGCAAAATATCTGCATTAAATAGCTGAAATGAAGTCATTTCAATATGCAACTCTTTGTTGCGGACCCTGAAAAACAAAACTGGACTCTTATCTGAGAGATGACATAGTTTTGTGCAACTGAAAAGTAGTATATTTGTGTAACTTTTGACCCTAATTTGTTTTATTTTATCAAAATTTGAGAAAATGTTGGCAGACTGAGACATTCTGCCTGGAGCACTTTTTTTTTTTTACAACTGAGCAATAAACCTCTTAAAACATGGCCTATAATGGAAATTCTGTCAAGGCCTTAATTAAAGTAGGCGCCACAACAGTACAACCACTTAGACAACAAATGGATTTTACCGAGAATGCTGAGCATCTACTGACCTGCCTGCCTGAAACACTTCCATTTCTGTTGAATCCACACCCTTTTATTCCACTACTCTTAGCAATAGCTGTAGGAAGATTATGAACTGGATCTTTTGTTCAACCTGCAATGGAATCCATATGACACTTTTCAAAGACAGTGAAAAGTACTTGCTTACAAGCATGTGAAAAATAAAAGTAGACACTAGTGCTAATATCTATTTTAAAATTATTAATTATTATTTTAATTATTTAAAAGCCTAAATAATTAACTTTCAAGGAAGAGTTACTATCAGATCTTTAGCGCTGGTATGCCAAACCTTTGAACATACAGTAATGTGAAGTCGAAGGCTTTCATGGCCAGCATCCATAGTTTTTTGTGGGGTTTTCAGGCTATGTGGCCATGTTCTTTGAAAATAACACCACCTCCCCTGTTTTTCTACTCTCCAATTCTGATTCCTTCATAAATGACAAATGTATAACAAATTTACTGTAGTAAAATGTTAAAACAAGATGAACACAAGGCTAACATTTCATCACCACCATGTGAATAAGGCTACATCAGACAAAAATATACTGACCTGATTCAGTATAAAATATAAATATACAATTTACCATCATATAATAATATTGTAGAGTTTAATTATGAAACAAGAGTTGGAGCAGGTACATTTCTACCTACTCTGACACCACCCCAAATTACTTTCAACTCCATGACTCCCATACCAACTCTACAGACCTGCTTCCTGTATTAATTTATATACCCAGCAACATCTCCGTAACCGCCATACTTTGGACATTGCAAAGACATACACTTTGAATATACACTTTAGACACTGCAAAGATCTGTGTGAAATTTTCCTGTAGATGGTACATATTCTGTTGAAGAGGCAAGGCCTCTTGCTCCTCACCATTCCTCCTGTAACAGAAGTGGAGAATCTTTGATTTACAGAAGTTTTGACCGACAACTTCCACAGGTGATAATATAGAGAATATCCTCTAGTACTGCCAGGTCAGATCAAGACTCGCTGGTGCGTATGTGGCAGGGCCTAAAGCACACTTAAAACGTCTCGATTGTTCTAGGCTTGCAGTTGCATGAGATCAGAAATCATGCAGAACCCAGAACTCCTGTCCTATTGTCATGAGATTTGAGGTGGATTTTATATAGGCCTGTCCTGCTTATTACTTGCCTCAATTGACTGGGCATCTAAAGCTGAGCTCAGGAAGGGTGGATGCCAGCTGAGCTCACAATAGACATTTGGTATGTACTCTGAGGCTATTTTGCTCTGTGTAGAAACACTTAAGGGTTAGTCTATTGTGAGCCTGGCTAGTGCCCACTCTTCCTGAGCTCAGTGGATGGGGGGGGGGGGGGGGGGGGAATTCAGGATTTTGGCCTGCTCTGCCCTAAAGACAAAAAGCATATACAACATAGGCTGCATCAGCACTGCAGAAATAATGCAGTTGGACACTGCTTTAACTGCCATGGCTCTGTGCTATGGAACTCTGGGATTTGTAGCTTTGTGAGATATTTAGCCTTCCCTGTGAGAAAGCTCTGTTACAACCGACTACAAATCCCAGGATCTCATAGTACTGAACCATGACAGTTAAATTAGTGCCAAACTGCATTATTTTTGCAGTGCAGATGCAGCCATAGTCAGGGCCCAGGGCCCATTCAGATTGCCAGGCCCTAGTAATTTGGACTTTGCTCCCCCTCCATTTTGTCAGTCCTTTCCCTCATCCCTATAATACTTGGTAAATAAGTAAATTAGAAATGCAGATAAAATAATTGAGTGGCTGAGGGGATAACACAGACTGAGAGAACAACTATCAGAATATGAGTCAGCAAAGAGAAGAGACTAGTGAAGACTTAATAGGATCGTTTTATTAAGGAATGCTGTTATTAGAAGAGTTGGGTCTGGCTTGATTATTTCAACATTGTTGTTGTTTTTTGCTGTATCAGTCTGTCCTTTAGCTTCACCATCCTTACTCACATTTTTTAACAGCAATTATCCAATAGTTTAACGAACTCCAAGCTTTTTGAAACACAATAGGAAAGGCCTGGCATATTGAGACAGCTCCTGGTGAAGCCCTGTTAAGCCCCATTGTCAGGAGACAGGTGTGACTCCTTCCCCTGATCATTACTGAGGGGGCAATCAATACCATTGATACACTGAGCAGACCTTCACCTTACCAAGTGGAAACTGAAGGCAAAGCAGTCCCAGTCTGTCCCATTCTCCACATATTGATTATACATAGATATGTTGTCTGCCCATGATTAGAGTATTTTGCCTTATGTCAGGGAGGTCTTGAATAAATTTATGAGGAACACAGGGAAGCTTTGGTCAAGTCATTAGCTCCTAATCTAACGTATCTCATAGACTTAAGTTTCTCTGGCCATTATAAACCCATCAACAGGCAGAAGCTCTAATCACACCATGACCTGCAACCAACCCTTTCATTCCATCGGATTGAAGCTCACAGGGGTATTAATGATCAATCTTATTAATAGCCTCAACCAAATGGGAGTATTAATGACCTATATATCTCACTGGCTTGGCATAAAATGGAATGAGGTCATCATGCTTATAAAACATTTTGCCCATTAAATGTGCTAGAAACATTATGAACTATTTCTTGGCACAGAGGGATAACAGTGACCTCACAAAAAGAATCTGTGTTTTGAATAATACGTATACACTATTTCTACTTCTTATGGGAATCACAGAGGCACTACTGTTTAATAGGAAATACAGCACACATACTTGCATCCTACTACATTCTCATTGTTGTGTACCTTTAAGTCATTTCTGACTTATGACAACCCTCTGCTGAACCTATCACAAGGCTTTGTCATTGCCTTCCTCTGAGGCTGAGAGAATGTACCTTACCCAAGGTCAGTTTCCATGGCCAAGTGGGGTTTTTCATACCCTGCTTTCCCAGATTCCTAGTCCAACATTCAAACCACTACACCACGCTGGCTCTTTATCCTACTACAGACAAACACCGGAATACATTTAGCAAATTATCTTGCTTGTTCCTACCAAAGTCTGAGTAAGGACAAAGGAAATACATTGCTATGAAAAATCTCAGAATAGAAATATGCTTTCCCCCTACCAAGTAAGTTTAAAAACATAGTTGCCATATACTGTAGTAGGAGTCACAAGGATCAAGGTCTCATGCTTTTCCTAAGCTGGATGTTTGAATATTGTTTATAACTGATTACATTTAACTTCTGAAAACTGTGCAGCTACCCCCCCCTCCCCAGGTCATCTCTCTGGACCTACAGTATGTTAACAAAGCAACGCAGTAAGTATATAATTCAGTTTTAGAGATTTTGGTTTAGCTCTGCCCCAGGGAATTTTTGTTTCTGCTCCTACCCCTCTTTTATTTTCTTTTGCAGAATAAGCTTTAAAAATATCCCTAAACTGATATTTGAAAATTATTGGTCAACAGCATGGTAATTTTCATACTAGATAGAAAGCCACGGGAAAAGGTCATTCTTTACAGTGCACTGACAGTCTGGAATAAAATCAGCCAAACTCAGAGAACAGAATGACTCACTAAGTTAAACTGATGTAAGGACAAGGAAAGAAAAGCCTGCTAAAATTCTCTTGTGAATTCCTGGGAAAAGAAATGCTACTACATTGTGGAATTTATGTCCATGAGGCATGGAGAAACTGCAGCCTGTGGGCTAAATGTAGTCCCCAAGATAATTTCTGACACCCCCAGGACAAAATAACACCACCCTTTAAAAAGAAAACACTGAATGTTCAGTCTGCACTGGATGAGGTTACATTCCCCCTGAAAACACAACTTGGTTTTCTCCAGGATTCAATCCTAAGTCTGGATGCTCAGGTTTTGGCAGTGGCCAGGTGTGAATTACCTCACCTAAACCTTTTCCACAAGATGTCTATTCTGGCCACCAAGATGCATGCCTGAATCACTGTAACATGTTGCATGCAGGATGGCCTTTGGTGATGTTTAGAAATTTCAACCAGACCAAAACATTGTGACCAATTACAGGAAACACACGAGCACCTTGTTTAATTCCTTCACTGGCTACTGGGCATAAATAAAGTTGCTGTTATGACTTATAAAAGGCCTGAAATCATAAAAAATAACATGGTGGGTGATGCTTTTCTTCAAGGGATGAGGAAGTAATTCTCTCTTATCCTAATCAAGCACAAAGGGTTGCTAAGAGGGTAAATATGTAGTAGGAGAAATATGTACTAATTTAAGTTCCTAGGAGGAAAGGAGAGAGGTAGCAATACAATAAATACAATACAGTCAGTCCCTCACATTCACTGGTTTCCCTTTCATGCATCTGACGATTTGTGGGTCTCCAGAAATTAATCTACTGCAATGTTGCAGTGTGGTATCAAACTACTGCAATGTTGCAGTGTGAAAGGCCCAGTGTCCTTCAGGTACTGTGAATCCAAGACATTAAGGGATTTTTTTTTGAAGAAAAACTGTTTACACAGCCTGCCCAACCATTGCACAAAAACCAGTATAAATATAAGAGAGAGATGCTGCATACACACACACATACACACACAGCTTCTCTCTCTTATTTTACATTGTTTATTCAAGACAGAGATATGCTAGTAAGTGCGCTTTCCTTCTTATATGTTTCCTGGCCTTCAGTAGGAGGCATCTAGCACATGAAGAGTTGCTCTTCTGCTTTGTAAACTTACACACAATCTCTCTTATTTCATTTGATACAAAAGATAATGGGAAACAACAGGTTTTAAAAGAGGAGGAACTTATATTTCCCTTAGCTTGATGGCCTATCTGTCAGGGATGCTTTGATGTGAGTTCCTGCATGGCAGGGGGTTGGACTGGATGGCCCTTGGGATCTCTTCTAACCATATAGATAGATAGATAGATAGATAGAGAGAGGACAAAATACATCGTTTCCTGTGCAAAATCAGATTTGTGCAGTTCTTCTCCAGAAGTGCAGAAACTTCTCTAAGAATGCACATACAAAAAAAACCCTCTTGAAATGATTCATTCTTCCATGCAGTAATGCCATGAGGAAAGATTTACATACCTTGCCCAAAGTCATCACTGCACTGGACAAAGTTCCAAGCACTGAATATTTGTAAAAAGTAATAGCCATGCCTTCAGGTATAAACTCTACACCTTTTGCAAACCCCACAGCCTCCTTGTTCAATGAATATGATGCCCACACAATCAAACAGAAAGTCTGAGTGGCTGTTGCTCCTTTTCATCATGATCATGTCCACTTGCTTTGCGACATTCAAATCTCTCCTCCCCTGCACGGAATAAATAATTGTGTCCATGGAGAAAAGCAGGTAGAGGGGAAACAATTAAATATTCTCTTCCTTTAGGACTCCCTCTGCTCATGGTGTTTTTTATTTAATATTATAAGTGAACAAATAAACCCTTCCAGAGACTAATAACATGTATCTGTTACTTAAATCTCATTTAGCTTTGAGGCTGCAGGGTAACACTGCACTGAGGTATATCATTATGTAACATCAGTTTGTTCATACACAAGTGTACTACCCCAGTGTTTGCTGTCCCACACTGTAAAAACATTAATCACATACTGTTAATGTATAAGAAGAGAACTGGGCAACTTATCTGACAACTGTTGTTACCTAGTTCTGGTTAGATGTCAATGGCACTGGATGGGGATGAGTCATCTCTGGGCCCAGTGGGTCCCTGGGCAAAACACTTTCAGATTAAAGCCCCTGTCTGTCACTGAGCCATGCACAGCCCTCCTGACTGGAAAGGGAAAAAAGCATGGTTGGGTGACTTTAAACTTCCCATAATTCCTTATATTAGGTGAGAAACGTTGTGGGAAATATGAAAAAGTAGAGCTACCTCCAGTCTCCTCAAACTTCACAGAGTGACAGAGCAAGAACGTAAGCATGGGAGATGGTATTATCAGCACTGAGCCTTTCTGCCTTCTTTAGGGTTAAAATATATTCAAAAATATTTGGAAAATTATCAAAAAATATGTTTCACAAGTGTCAGGAAACATGGACAAGAAAAATCCTGGACCGACTAGAATCCTCAAAATGTGGGAGTTATATTCTGTGCAAAGTTCACCCGCTTTTCTAGTACAAAAAACAACATTTTCTACATAAAAAATATTTATATGGAGAAATACTATTTTCTGTTCAGACAATGGCAGTTCCTGTGTTGGCAGTGTTTTGCATAGAAAATTGTGAGAATTATACCTTGCAAATTTTGCACAGATTAAGCTCTGAATTGCAAAAAAAATAGAACGGCAGAAATTCCTAAAATTACTCATCACTTCCCTTGAGAATGAAGGAAACATATTCACAAGTAGTCATTCTGGACATGCAGCAACAAACAACAAATTCCAAAATCCACATAACAGTGATACTACCTCTATTGAGTTTGCATGATGTATTTTGTTATATAGTTTTTAAAGTTGGCCCAAGAACGGTATTACTGTTCTTGAGAATGAAATCAGCAGAGTTACATTCCTAGTCTTCTCTTTTCCCTCCTCCTCTTCTGAGTAAGATAAGTTAATATAAGCGTGGGCAATTTTTAAATTTTTCATGGAAAGAAAAAGCAGAAAGAGAAGTGAAGCAGGAAGAAGCAGAAACAGGTCCTATCAGTAGGCTTGGTAGTCTTTTGAAACAGAAGAGTGGCCATGATAATGGTGGCGATGGCATTGTGCTAGAGGTAACATATACCCTCCAGCTATTATACCCAACAGCTACTCTGGTTGTAAACTAGGAAGAAGGTAGAGACAAAAAGAGAAGACCTCCTAATGGCACTGACTATGTAATGCCGGAACTGCAGTGAAGAGACCTCTCACACCTGGAGGTTTCAAAGCAGTGCAGAAGTGTGATAGGAAACATCTTCAAAGTAGTATGTTCATGTTTCATTTCATGACGTGATTGTTGTGAGTAATGAGGTTGGTGTGATAGTGTCCTAACTCTGAAATAGAAAGGGGTTATGCATTGTAAAGATGAGTCTTTTAGCACAAATGAGTTGCACTGCGTGGAATGAAAAGTACAAAAGAAAGAGTAGCAAATATACTGAAGATGAAATATTAAGAGGGTAGGAAATGAGAAAAACAGTAGGACTTCTGCAAAATCTCAAAAGACAGGGACACTTCCTGGAGCATTCCATGCAAAATGACAGAGAAGCTTGAGTTCATGGGCAGGACTCACCCACTGTTTTGGGAATTCAAGAATAAAAGGTTGATACTGTTTAGCAGCATCCTTGAAATATCTTATACGTATACTTGAAAATGAGGTGTACTGTATGGTCCTTCAGCTTAAATCATTATTGTATGCAATAATAACAGCATTTTTATTGCACACACAGGTAGAATGCAATTATTCACTGAAGTAAAATGAATTTTAAAAGCTTTTTTATTCTGGTCAGGCAAATATACTGCAAATCTGCAAGTCAACTGTTGGTATTACTTGTAAACTATCCCAAAGTACAGTACGATTAAGCCTTTAATGGACAAATTGTAAACCTGAACAGATGCACTGAAATATTTAAAAGCGCCTTATGACCTACTTCTAATTCCATTGTATTTACCCCTCTAATGATGTTCTGAATTACACTATAACCATGTAAATGCTGTTCCTTCCCATAATGATGGCAACTTCTCAGAGTTTCAGCATTATTACATTATTACTATTAGCAATCCCTTGCTGGTATTATTTTGGAATTATGTTCTTAAAACATCCATTTTAAAATTATGTCTGCAAAATACCCAAATGGGGTGGAGGAATGATAAAACCTCTCTCTCTCTCTCTCTCTCTCTCACACACACAGACACACACACAGATTTTTGTTGTAATTTGCCAACAGAACATTCTGCTGTACCAAGCACCATCCCTGTTCCAACCTTAATTTAATTTTAAGAAATAAAAGATAAGATCTTGCTGTGTCCTTTTGAAGCCTTCATTCCATTCATGGAAGAGGATCCAAGTCTCAAGTCAAGAACCTTCTGGGAAAATATTACGACACCACCACAGATTTTAAGTGGATAAACTAGCTATGTTAAATGATGTCACCAATGGGACTTTTTAAATACAAAGGAAAAAAAGGCAAGACACTACAAATAGATTACCACACAATGGTGTACCAAGGCAAGTGATTGTAAACTCAGCCACAAAGATTTATTTTAGGAAGGAATACTTTTTGTTACGGGTAAATCTTTATATTGAAATAATAATAGTAATAGTAATAATAGTAATAGTGACAGCTGCTTAATTAAGAACAGTAATTCATAAAATGTTCTAAGGGACTATTTAATTACAGGAAGCCTCCACACCTATGTATAGAAGTTTCAAGTTTCATATATTCGTTTGGCATCTCTCCAATTCAATGTGCTTTAGTATTTGATTTAAAAACAAACAAACCATGCACTCTTTCAAAGTGCACTAACACCACAGTCTTTCCATATTCTCAACATACACTAAACCTATAAGTGACCTGATTAAACCATGGATTTTAAACCAGATATTGTTTCATGAGCATGTGAGCAACAGATAAATGACAGATATCATTTCATGAACATGGATTTCAGAGGTAATGCAACTGCCTGAATACTGTAGTTTGTGAAATTCTGGAACTGGCCTCCTAGAATACATTTATAGTGTTCTTGAGATACACCCAAGGTCAGAGTGGTTTACACCATTAGGTTGGAAAATTACTTGTGGTTTGAGGGTTTGGACTATGAATCTGAAGACCAGAGTTTGATTCCCCACTCAGCCATGAAAGCCACTGGGTGACCTTAGGCAAGTAATATGCTCTCTGCCTCAGAGGAAGGCAACAACAAACCCCCTCTGAGCAAATCTTGCCAGAAAAACCCCATGGTAGATTCGGCTTAGGATCTCCATAAGTCAGAGATGACGTGAAGGCACGCAACAACAAAAACTCTCATACCCTTTATGCACTCTATATACAGCAGAGGTGGGGAAACAGGAACTGGAATCCAGGAATATCTGCAAAGCTAAACATCTCCCAAGTTCTGTAATATAGCAATAAGGTTTTCAAGTTAAGGTCCACCATTCAATTACAAATTTAGGCCCTTTAGAAACAGTCACCAAGGGAAGGTTCTGGAAAAGCAAGAAATTGGGGGGAGGGTTCTTTCCTTTCCCCACTCCTGGAACCTTCTTGTCCATCCTTCATATTTCCCCCCAAACCCAAATAATGCTACAAGGCTCAACAGAAGCAGTCCTATTAGACGCTGATGGTATTTGAGAACACTTTGTCCAGGGTTTACTTGCATTAATACCACAATCTAGCCAGAATAAATGCCCTATTCAAGTCTTTTAAGTAAACACATGAGGAGAGGAGTGCACCAGCTCATTGTTTCTTTCCTTGTATAGTCTGATCAAGATGTCCTAAGAAGAAGAGTGCTTCCTTTATCTATGGAGGCTCTCCAACTGAGCAAGAACTCAGACAAACTGGGGTTCTAATTCAGTTGGAAATCCTCCATGAATAGACAAGGTGTTCTCCTTTAGAGCCTTCATTTTACATGCAAGCAAAATGACAACAGAGGGGAATGTCCTAGCACATTCCCCTCCTTGCATATCTAATCTATATGCTTCTTCATACTTGAACTGGGCTACAGCGAAGCTCAAAAGCGGATGTATTGAATTACCCATTATTTTTAGTGGACATATGTTTTTAAAAATAATATTTTAATTATATTTAATTTACGTTTTATTGGTGCTTTTGGCTTTGAGGTTTTTTATTGCCCTGGTAGGAGAGACTGGGCATAAATGTTTTGAATAAAGAGCTAAAAATGAAAAATGCACAGTTTCTCTAAGCAATCAAACATTTACAATAAGGTGCAATGTCTGCTCGACTAGCATCACATCTTCACTTGCTTGGTCTAGTGGTGAGGTGTTATATAACATGGTTGCTGAGAGGCACTAGGGCTTTTAAAAGCTGCATGATGGTGACAAATTTTCCTGTCATGCTGCTGAAGACATGAACACCAATAAAAAAAATTCCCATTGTGCAGCTGCTAAAAAGCACAAAAAGCTATGCCACAAAACAAAATGGTGTTCTTTTTTTACTACAAGTAGATATTATGTTCAGAGCTATTGTGAGATGCAGATTGGGCTGAGGTGTAGGAGTGAGGGGTGTGTAACCAGGTGCAACACACCTACAAAGCTTCCTAAAGGCATTCCAGCCACCCACAGAGCCAGATTATGTTGGTACAACCATATACAACTAATACTCAATAATAACCTTTTTGGAGTGCAATTACACATAGCCCAAGGACAGACTCGTTCACCATGCAAACCACACAATGCCACTATATTTAACTATATGAGCTATTTCATATGGGGCTACAGCTGCAGTTGCTGAAGATAACAATTCACTATGCACAATAAGGTATGCCACAAAAACCTATGCCAGTGTAAATAGGTTCATACATTGCTCCCCTAATCTGATCTTCCTTTTTTCAGCATATTCTATTCATTGAATGTCACTGCTTTCCCAGGCTTTAGCTATATAACAAGGATCAGAATGAAGAACATTCAAATATATTCCCACACCTTGAGAAAATGAAACACACATTCAACGTGGCCAAGTCCTTACAAAACCTTTGGAATTTTCAACATGTCTTAAAAGGGAATGTCTATCTTTGGCACAAAAAGATAATAACAGAGAACTTTTAAACCTTTCTCTCACCTTGAATTTTCAAGTAGCTGTTTTGTCTCAGAGCTTGTTCACATGAATGGTTATTTCATGTTAACAAGGCCTTAACTCACTTTACACCAAGCAAGTATTGCATAACCAGTAAATGAATAATACAAGTTATGCTTAAAAGACACCCAAACAAGTTAAAGCATGGTCATACCCAGATAAAGTAGAGAGGGATTTTTAAATCAATTCAAATGACCAAAAAAATAAAATAAAATAAAACAGTGGTTATGGGTGTAAGCTGAAAACCTTCCATTTAGATCTCCCCTTAACCATAAAGTTACTAGACCATTACCACCATCCTACCCAGAACACACCTGAGCAATTCTAAATTTGTAAGGAAAGCAGGGTCTGGCCAATAATAATAATAATAATAATTTCTTATTCGCCTCTCCCCATGGATGAAGGCAGGGAACAACAGCAATTAACAAATATCAGTTAAAAAGACATCAGTTAAATCAATTTAAAAGGACAAAAGGACAAAAGGACAAATAAGATATACAAATAAGCTGGCCAAGTCAACACTTGGATGGTAGACCACCAAGAAGTATCAGGTATCTCCAAGTTAGGCTAGGAAAGAATCCTGGCTGAAACTCTGGAAAACTGTTCCAAGTAAGATCTGACAATGATGGAATAGGTGGACCAATGTTCTCATTCAGTATAAAGCATATTAATATATTCCTATGCACATGGTCATAGCCTCTCTTTCAGACTTGCATCTTCCATATGAAGCTAATTGTTATTCTGCCATCATCTCAGCTGTGCAGTTATGAAGTACACTTGTGTACTTCAGTTTATCAAAACAGAATTAATACACAAGTGTTTTTCTCAATCGAGTCTGTTGACGATGTTACATAAATGCAGGTTTTCTCTCTTGTCCAATACTTCTGGTACAGGAAATGAAGACTGATGTAGTCTTATCTCCTGCATGAGTAACAGAATACAGCATTGTATCTAACATTGTTATGGATAGAGAAGCCCATGACTACAGAGCAAGGGTGAGTCCCATTTCTACAGAAGCCCTTTCAGCTCCCAAAAGTACCAGCTCACATGCCCATTGGCAAGGGATTATGGGAGTTGTAGTCAAAAACATCTAGACGTCCAAAAGTTTCTCCAACCTTAAAATAGAATTTCTTGTGTGCATAGGCGCATATGTGGCAGATGAGAATTGGGCTCATTGAGTTTTAAATAAGGGATGCCAGTTCTGTGTCACTTTTTAAAAACAGCAACAACAGAATGTTCTCCAAATCCTAGAAACCAAACAGGCTAGAAATGCTGTAAATGCTCCCACTTATTTTTACATGATAAGTAAAACCTCTGTTCATTAAATATCAGGCAGCCAATTTTCATTCTACAAAAGATGACTGTTTGGACAGAAAAGGCGTTCTTTTCATCTAGGGATGTCTGGGCCTTCTGTGTTTATGAGTGGGAGCTCCCTTTAAAATGAACATGAAGGAACAATGCTTACACAAGACCCCGGTCCACAGTCAAGAAAACAATAAATAACAGAATAAGATCAGACAGATAATGCAACAAAACCTTGCACCCCCCCTTTTTAAGTTCAAAGGTCCCTTTTCTCCTTAAACATGAAAAAGTCTACATATTGTAATAATCATATAATTAAGATTTCAGAACAAATGGGGCGGTAGCTATGATAACAGATGCCTACTTTTAACATACTTGGGCAATAAAGCCCACACAGCTCTCAGACAATGCAATCGCCTCCATCCATGCTGGGATTCCCACAAATTAAAAAGAGCCTGCCTATTTTTAAATGGTAAATGTGGGCTTTTATTTTTCCAATAAAACATTTGCCGAGGCTCAGTAAACAAAAAATTAAGAGCACAAGTAGTATAATAGCTAAACCAAATCAAAATAAAATTTTTATTTTGGTCTGGTTATCAATAAAAGGAAAAGAAAAGAAAGCTGAAAACAAGCAAAATGAAAGTATGGCAAAATGGAAGAACAAAAGCCAAAGACAGATGACCACCTATCTATAATGATGATGATGATGATGACTGCAACGACTAATTTTATTTATATCCCTCCCTTTCTCCCAAAATCAGATGTTAACACAGCTTATAAATTAAAACATATACTGTATGTTGTACAGCATGCCCATGGGGCTTGAGCATGCGCAGTATTTGCTTTATGCGGGGGAGTCCAGAACGGATCCCCTGCGTAAAGCAAGGGTGCACTGTAGTTAACAAAATACACAAGATAAACATTAAATGGAATGGAAGAGAATAAAAAGTTTTAAACATATTGTTTAAAAAATGGTAGAAAGCAGTTTTGAAAACAGCACAATTATAACAGTACAGTATTGCATGCTCTTAAATGCCTCATCTTAAAAAAAGCTTCAGTTCTTAAAATTTATAGTATTGTATTTTAACTGTTGGTGTTATGTGCTTTTAAATTGTGCTCTGTATTTTAACATGTTGTATCCTGCCTCGAGCACTGAGAAGACGCAGGAAAGAAATAAAAGTATTATTATTGTTATTATTATTGGCCTGTCAGAATTTTAAAAAACAACAATAATCAATTTGCCTGATAAGTGAAGGAGAGCAAAAAGTGGATCAGCTGCCCCAGCCCTTTGGAATACGCTGCCCACAGAGCTCCGCTCATCCACCACCCTGGCCCAATTTAGGAAGGATCTTAAAACCTTCCTATTTAAGCAGGCATTCCCCGACTAAATATCCTGTGGGCCTCCCTCCTCTTCCGTGGCCATGAGGATGGGCTATCGGGGCCTTTGCTATTGTTTTTAGATTGTATATTATTGATGTTGTATGTTTTTAACCTGTATTTGTTTGCACTTGTTGCATTATTGTACGCCGCCCTGATCTTTTTGGAAGGGCGGGATATAAATAAATTTTATTATTATTATTATTATTATTATTATTATTATTATTATTATTATTATT
>NC_056524.1:178036510-178100157 GCF_019175285.1 Sceloporus undulatus
CTGGCCTTCCTGTGACTTAAATGCAGTTGGTACCAGTATTCCAAAGCCTGGACTCAGATTTGGCAATTTGGATAAGAGGGAAGGGATGCAGGACATTCAAGTCAGAGCTGGAGAAGGGAGTTGGATGGCAGAAAAGGTAACAATGGCCAACGTGAAGAGTAGACTATAAGATGGAGCACAAAGCAAGTACTTCTTTGAGCATATACTTCCTTGGGAGAGGCAACTGCAAGATGGCAATCATGCAGGTTTGCTATTTGGAATTTATACTTTTAAAAATATTTTCAAGCTATGGATGCTTGAATCTGTGGATAAAAGAATTCATAGATGAGGCAGACCAACTGTATTGCCTCCCACCTGTTCAAAAACTGGATGGAACCTCATGACAGTAATTAAAATCATGCCAGCTAAAATCTCAGGGATGAACACAAGGAAAAACCAAACAAGCAAAAAACAAAAAACAAAACAAAAAAAAAAACCCCAACCCTGACTAAAGTAAAGAGTAAAAAGCACCTCTCCTCCCCAGTGCGTTGTTGTCAAAAGTTTCCTTCCTTTCTAATAAATTTATTTTACAACCTTTCCTGAATGGCAGGGGAGATATTCTTCTCTACATGAACCTATTCTGAAATATCATTCCATCACTTGGGAACAGGAAAGGGCCTACTCCAGTCCATGCTAATGAATGGAAACTCATTAAATCCAGTCTTTGCTGAAGAATTTCACAGAAGTAGGCTGTAACATGAAGGCAGACAAGATGCCTCATCTTGCTTGTAATGACACTAGTTCAAACCAGAGTCCAGTTTCTGTCTGCAGTTTCTTCCTGGACAGAGGTTTCTCAAAAAGGAGAAAACCTCTCTATTAAAATAAGTCTAATTAGTTCTCCTCATAGTGAACTTTGGGATTATGTCATACATTTATATCCTCTGTGTTTCTTCCAAGGAACTCAAAAAGGGGTATATGTGGTTTCCCATAATTTGAGTGGAGGGGGCTAAACTGAGCAAGTGGGAGACTTTTCCAAAGTTACCTGGAAAACTTTGTGGTGGTTTCAACCTGGTTTTCTCAGCTCTAGGGTGCTTGCATGCTACACAATTACAACACTAGGACTCCATATCAATTGGCATTGTTCACTCTTACATAATCGTGGGGTTTCTAGTTTGATGAGGTTCTGAATCACATTTCCCAGGATTCCACAGGATGTTACCATGACAGTTAAAAGTGAATCATAGCGCTGTAACAGTGTAGTATTAAAGGATCCCTAGTCTGATACCAGACAATTAAGCCACATTGGCTCTCAAGTGCTGCTGTATTTTAGCACTCATTGGTAATGGAAGGCAATGATAACTGTACCTAGTGATATTATTGCTTTATTTACTACATTATGTGGTAGTCTTTTTTTACAAGCTAAGCCGGGATATGAGCTGCAAAACGTATCTATGCAATGGGATATTGGTTCTGGTTACTTGAAAAGCCACAGGCTTTACCCCAAAAACAATGGTAATCAAACCTTTTGCCCTTGGGACTTGCTTTTATATCTACATCAGGACTTCGCTTGTTGATGTAGTTTATTAATAAAACTATTTTGTTTATTTAGTGTGTGTATCTTCATTAGCACCTTCATGTACATTCATATTTTAACATTTCATAAGGAAATGACACCATTCAAATCACAACAGTTTTATTTAAGTAAATTCAATTTTTAACTCAGCACGTGCATGAATTTTATACATGAAAAAATTGGGAAAGAGAAGGAGGTGGTGGGACCAGAGTCTCCAAATTTTGTGCTCCCAGAGGGTCCCACCCCACCATTTGAGGGTTACTGCCCCAAAGCATTTTTCTTGTAATCTACCCAATCAACTTGTGGATTAGATATGAAGTAGAATTAGATATAAATAGAACTATGAGTAGAATGAAATTATTATATCCAGATGTAGACATATTTAGAGAAGCACCATTGAAATCAATGGGGTTTAGGTCTAATCTCTGATTTCAGATGCACTACTATCCATTGTTTAGTCATATCTGAGAGGAAAATCATTGTGTGTCTTTACATCAGGGCTCTATACTTTCATGTCATTCTAGATAAAATGATATTACTCTTATTTGAAGGTTCCAAATTCTTCGTTAGCCCACACTGCACTTACTGACATCTCCCACCCACCAACAAATACAGTGCAATAAAATGCTGCCTTGAGTGTTTTTTTTTCTGACCGTAAGGCAAGTTATGAATTAAGCAAAATAAGTGAAACAAACTTGATTGAGTAATTATAACTGACTGATCTTATAACTGCATTCTGCTGGATAAGCCCCACATAAATAAATAGGACTTATTTCTGGTAGACATATAGGGCTGTGCTTCAAAAGTTAGTGGAACTCTGTTCCTAACTAAAACAATAGCATTTACATTATGTTGCAAATTAAGTGTTTCTACTCACTTCAGTGGAATCTAAACTTAATTAACAATCTGGATCCAACCCAATGTGTGGGTAGGTTTTACTGGTAGAGGTAATGTGCCACATTTTGATCCAAGGCTAAGAAGGATTTTGAAGTATGGGTGGAGGACCTTGTAAGAATCTGGGTGACTAGAAGATGCATTTTTATCTCCAAGTTAGATTTAAAAATTAACTTATTTTGATAACTCAGAATTAATAATATAGTGCAGTTATACTGATGATAAGCAAGTGTATTGTAGCAACTAGTCAGTGCTTGGATGAAAGGCCTTCTAGAGAGTTAAATAAAGTTGCTTTACACTTTCTTAAAGAATACAGCTCCAATAAATAAATAATGGAAAGAACTGTTCTTAAAAGAATTCAAAGCAACAGCTGGGGGTGGGGGGAGAGAAATGGAAATGGGAGAAGGCGACAGGAAGGAGTATGTTTATATGCCAGTGCAATTATGACACTGCTATTCCTTCGCATCTGCATTTTCAGATGGTCATAGAACATCATTCAATGAACACATGAAAAATCATTCTTTTCTATGCAACACAATTGCCCACAGGAAATTAACATGGCCCTGACAGACACACGCTGTAAAAAATTAATTCTCTGTTTTTTTTCCCCAATCAATTTTTTTTATTTTGTCTTTAATATCTCAGACGAAAAAGCAGTGTTTTCCACAACCCCTACCCCTTCTCTACCTGATGGCTGGGAAAAAGCTGGAAAAAGAGTTCTCATTGAGAATGAGGTTTTTAAAGTCATGAGCAAGGTTTTGCAATCCTAAAAGTCATGAATCACAACCTATACTCTCAGAAACTAAAACTAATTTCCAGCCAAATTACTGCCAAAAGTTACAGGAAAGAGTAATTACACATCTTTACTGCTAGTCATAAGCTCCTACAGGTGGGGATGGAAATGCAAAATCTAATTTCCAATGACAGATAGTTCTACTTTTAGAATGTAGGGAGGAATAAAAAATACTTGTTTTTATAGATTTATTTTCTGACCTACTTCTCCCCACCCACACATCCCCTTTATGGGCTATATTGGTATAGCCTCATTTTTGTATTACCATCATGTAAGCAACTGGCTCTGAACCCAATACAGTGCACCCGCGTCATACGCCAGTGCGCTATATGTGACTTTCAGCTGCACAACAGAACCGGCAATGGAGTGCTCACCACATGCACGAGCCCCATTATTTTCAATGGGGCTCAAGCATACGCAATATTTGCCTTACGTGGGGGTGGGTGGGTTAGGGTCAGGTCCAGAACAGATCCCCCGCATAAGGCAAGGGAGCACTGTACAATGAAAATAGTGCTGATGAAGCTTAGATAACTGGTGGTCAAGGCATCAAATTAAGTCTAAGAGGACAAAGTAATTAATTATATTCTGTATTTCTCCCAAAATGGGATCTAAGGCAGTTGGTACTTATTTCTGGTAGGGTTGGCACTCAACCCTAACAATGGCACTGTAGCTTTTGCAGATAATGACATGTCAGAACTATGTCCAAAGCTGCTCCCTTGACTATTTGAGCTACAGAAAACATATTTGGTGGTTGATAATAATAGGCAGATAGTTAACACAGGCTTATGGAGAAATCAAAACAGCTTTCTGTTCAATGCAAGAATGTGCCTATTTGATCTACAAAATGTGTTCCACATTTATTGGTTCTATTTTACATGTCTCTCTGTGAGAAATAAGGTGTCTACTGTGTCACCTGCCTTTACACTAGCTGGTGGCTTTTCCATGTCAGTGTGGCAGTGAATTTGTTCCATGTTTTAGTGAAGTGGAGCTATCCAGGGTGCTGAGCACATTTGGGAGACTGTATTCATTAAAGTTTAGAGTGGATTCATTGTCCCACTGAATGAAAGCCACATATTGCAAACCATTTTTATACTAAAAAAGGCACTTCTTGCAGTTAAGAAATATAATTAAGAAAAAGTAAGCCATGAAAATATTAAAACAAACACTATAAAAACCATTGTGAATGGCACAATAATAAATAGACAATAATCCATTTGACAGGAATCAAATTTTATTTATTTATTTATTAGAGTACTTATACCTCATCCTTCAGCCCTAAAGGCTATCAGAGCGGCTTACAATTATTATTTTTAATTAGAAGGTTTGCGATTTTACTTGGGAATTCTAGTTTATGGCATTTATTTTAATTTCTTGTTTCTGTTGAAGCAGGAATAGCAGCCATAAGAAATTCACCAGTATCATCCCCAACCCTAATTATCCCTTTTGATCTGTTAGAGAAACTCTCTGTAGAAGATGATGGAGTATGAGGTATTATTTGCTTGAATTTCTTATAAGCAGTTACCTTTTTAATCCTGTTTTTATGTGTAATAATAGCTTAGGATAAAAATGCTTCATACAAATAAAGTAAACAAATTTCTACAAGGAAACAACATTCATTAGCTTCATGTCAGCTTCTTCAGGGGAGTTCAACCCCATCCAGGGCAGGTCATCTACCTAATTCCTGAACCTAGGTACCACCAATCCACAGAGTTTATGTTATTGGGATCCAGAACCATTTCAGCACTTCCACAAACCTCACTTGACTCTAATGAAAAGAAATAGAGATGGTTGTTATCAGTATACTGATGGCATGGAACTCCAAAATCCAATGCACTGATTAGAGCTAGATTCCTGATGGGGATTTGCATATGTCTAAGCACTGCTACAATGCTACAAACTCAATCTTGTCCTGATTCCCCCCCCCCGCCCCGCCGATCCCCACTTATGAGGCAGCAGTGGGTGGGTGGACTGTTTCCCTGTCAATCAGGAAATAGCTGATGTTCCCACCTCCTCCCACCATGATCTCCAATGAGACAGGCAGAAGCAAGACCCCGTCATAATTCTTCCTCATGCTGACTGCCACCGGCTTCCTGGATGACATGAGAATAGAGCCCCAGTGATCACAGTGGCTACTGCCTGGTAATTGGGGAACTTTCATGGTCTCTATGTATCCCCTAACTAGGGACTATGCAGGGATCATGAATAAGAAATTATTACAGGTGTGAAACTCTAAGTTATGCATTTGCAACTGCCCAACAAAATTTTGGCTTTGGTCTTGCAACATCTCAAGAAGCTTTTATCACTTTACATATGGCTAATCTAGCTGTGATATTCTGTAATAGTTGAAGTTCATCAAATGAATAACATGCTAGACATGTCCAGTACACAAGTTAAAAAAAATCTGTTTTACAAATTCAGATTAAAGCATACGAAGCAGTAATTAACCCAATTTTGGTGAATGCTGATTTTTTAATGCAAAAACTAGCAAAATTACACTATACTCTCTCTCTGTATATATACATATACATACACAGTGGGACCTTGGTATCCACGGGGGGTCCGTTCCTGACCCTCACATGGATACCAAAATCCATGGGACTTCCAAGTCCTGTTGTCCCAAATGGCAGCATGTGCACGCAGCCAAACCACTATTAGGGACAGCCCCTGTTGTTGGAGCGTGCACACAACTACGCACCATTAGGGACAATGGGACTTCAGGTAAGCCCCCATCCCACTGTCCCTAATGGCGGTGCAGCCATGTGCACTTCCTGCCGTTGGAGACAATAGGGGCTTGTCATCCGCACATGCTGAAATCTGTGGATGGCAAGTCCATGGATAGCAAGGTCCCAGTGTGTGTGTGTATGTGTGTGTGTGTCAGAATTATGGGATTGCCAATATTTCCACAAGTCTGTTAACAAAACAAAAGTCAGAGAAAGCTTATGTAAAACATCCAGTTGAAGAGAGTAAGACCCAACCAATTGGACATGATAGAAAAATTCGTACCTATTCAACATGTCTGGAGGCAAATCTGAAACTAGAAAATGAAACTTGAAGTACCACACAGACACTGTCTGATTTGATAAGTCAGCATTACTGGAAGGAGCTGCTGGACAGCTGTCTCAGTTGTTTGAGGTACATGATATGAGGTGGGTGTGTAAGTCATTAATTCTGTCCTTGCAGGGAAGAACATATTATTTATTCAATTTTCTCTCTGCTGCAAGAATGTCTTCAAAACAAGAAAACTTCAAAGACTTTCTTGCAGTTTGGGATTATTCACCAAGAACTCCTCCACGATAAAATCACTAATGGAATACAAGTTTCACCAAAAAGACAGTTTGCTCACCCATACTAGTTTTCTTCTATAATAAGTTGTAGCAGAACACTGGTTATCAAGCATACAGTACTCTTATTTTATGATGGATAATGACCGGATTCAACAATTCCTTGGCTGAGTGTCTTTTGCGGTTTACAATGCAAATTGGTGTGAAAAGTAATTCTGCAGAATGGTACATATGTACTTGCAAGGGCCAACTGTTAAGTGATACAGAGACTGTACAGCTTATTGTGCCTCCCTATGAGGACAAGCCTCCTTGAAATGCTGCTCAGCTACCTGACTGGTTACCTTCCCTGAAGTTCATGAAAAACATGCAGGCTTCTGGCAAGGAAACCAGCATGTGAACAAAGATGTCAGCCACCTATGTTCCATGCCACCCCACAAAAAATGGAGCCTGGAGCTTCTTACTGGAGACAGGGCTCTGGGCAGAATTCTTCTTGTTGGGAATTCTCAACACTTGGGAACCCCCATTTTAATCTGTTTTTAATTTTTGTCCTCAGATATTTGCTCCGCTCCTAGTGAGGAACTAGTTGCCTTGCCAGTGCACCTGTAGACATTCATTACCACATGAAGTGGCTCCACAACAACTCAGCTGTAATTGGAGTGGACATGTTTTCTCCCCTAATCTTGAGTGACCTGATTTTTTTTGGGGGGGGGAGGAGGGAAGGGAAGAGAAAGAGGCACAGCATACACACCTGGCATTTGAGAGCAGACCAAACCAGGAAGGAGTCCTACACAGCTTAGCTAGGCAACTGGTGCATAGTAGGGGTGAGAGGTGGGGAAGAAGCTGGTTCTGAGTACTTGTTCCTTCTTCTAACCACCATCTGATCCTTAGGCATGGTATACACAACTTATAGATGGTACAGACTGTAAGACTGCCACAATGCAATCTGAAGAACATATATTAGCATTAAATGTCCTAATAAACTGGGAGATGAACTAGCCACAGCTGCTCCTACCATTGTGGTTCTCCTTGCTTCCTCCTCAGCTGTACTTAGGAACACAAAAGAAACCAAAAGAGATGGATTAACAAGACACAACATGGTTCATCATATCACTAATTTAGTTATGGTATGTTGGATTAACTGAAGTTCCAGAATAGTCTCCACATATAGTCTTAACCTAGATGTTACCTGTTCATGGATAGCTGTGCTGGCTCTATGCAGTGATTTTCCACACGCCCACAGCCTAATCCAACAGGAGGAATGATGTCAAATCTGACAACAAATTCCAGGTGAACAGCCTCAAATAAAATCAATAATAATAATAATAGTAGTAGTAGTAGTAAAATTTTATTTGTATATTGCCTCTTCAGTACGATTGAGGCGGCTTACAACAGCCATGACAACTTTACCACAACAAAATTAAGATGAGAATGAAGGCCATGACAGGTCAGATGTAAAACCTACTCTGCTCAAGTATGTCTCAGGAATGGACTGAATTACACTAGCCCATGCCCAATACCTTGATACATCCTACGATAAAACAGGATCATGAAACAAGAAAACAGCAACAGGATAAATAGACTGGAACTGTCACCATTTATTGTATGCTAATATTATTTGGGCACCAAGTTCCTTATTGGTTTCACTCAAAGTTTGCTGTTTCTCAAGTTGACTGAAGGCATCCAACATGTAGTGTCCTAGCATGACTATGCCAAGCTTCAGAAGCTTCTGGGTATGGCTCACAAAGAACTTGCTCAAACTAGACCCTGCCACCATATATTGCTTCTGATAAAGCAGGTATACACTGCATATGCTGATAGAGATAGATGCCCAATTTACTGTACTGTACTATGTTTCCTAAGATGAACCTGATTTTATACAGGGCTTAGAAAAATTACTTTTATTCTTTACTACATCACTGATTATGAAATTCTGAGAGTTGTACTCCAAAAAAAGGAACTTTTCCAAGCTCTGGTTTTATGGATCATGAAATCGGTCCCCTGGGCAGAGACTAAGAGTTGAAAACAAAGTGTTGACACAAATCCCTACAAAGGACTCCAATCACTGGCAATGAAGATCAACATAATAATGAAGAGGAAGAAAAATGTTAGTCATAGTGTTATAAGTTTTCTTGTATTAATTTTTCCCCATGAACCACTCCTGTGAGCTACAGAAACTCAGTTTCTCTCTTTTAATTGGAGCATATGATTTACAGCTTTCTTCTGTAGCTTTTATGAAAGACATTTTTAGCTGTCCCGCATGAGTTGCTAACATCTGCACTGATGAAGAAATTGCAAAAAGAAAAAAAATGCATCTCACAAAGGATTACAACTATCAGATTTTTTAAAGAGCAGTTATATATTATAATTTGATGTGCTGATAGTTTTTGAAGTACAGTCCAATGTAAACTTCAAAAGATAATGAATATTTCATTACCATGGAGCTGACAGAAAAAGTTCAAAATTAGGACAGTTAGACTATATATAACCACTTAAAACTGCCTAACCATATTTAGAGGCTACAATTGTACTTCCTGATTGGTTCCGAATTGTCCTTTTCTGCCCTGCAGTACTCAGAGATCTGGGTGAAAACTGCCGGTGCATCAAGATATATGGGGGGGGGGGGGCACACTAAGAAACCCCTATGGACTTGGGATGTTTCAGCTACCATCTTCTCTGATGCTTCTCTTCTGTTGCCCCATGACAGCTTCCACTCTTCTGATCTCCAAAATAAATACTTTACTCTTCTCCTGCTCAGCAACCTCGAGGTTGCTTCATTTTTCCCTCCTGCCGTTTCACACTGGGTGGGCTTGCAACAAAATAATGGCAAACAAAAGCCTACTTTCTGAACTAGTGACATCAAAAGCAGTTAATCTTATGAATGCGCTATGCTAGTTTAGACAAGGCATTTGGATTAAAACATCAATGTACAAAGGGAAAAGCGAAATAATCTACCCAAAGATGTTATTGCTTGGATTGGGCTATATTGCAAGGGTGTCCAACCTTCAGTCCTCTAAAGGCTGATGCACTACTACCCCAACATTGCCTATGTCTGCAAAGGGATCTTGTAGCACCTTTGAAACTGTCTGAAAGGAAGAGGTTGGTAGCAAGCTAACACGGCTATATCTTTGAATTTTATTGCCTATGCTTGTGAGGGCTGATGCGGACTGGTGTTCAACATCATATGGAATTTTCTCTAGCCTTGATAAAGTGGATACAGAAACCAACATTTGAAAGAAGAATTACTTGAAGATGGTGGCAGCATCTGACGCACTCATTAGTGATTAAGCCTCATTGTACCTGGTGCTACAACAGGCACGCTATCTCATATTATTTGGATCATTGTTTAGGAGAGAGCACAGTTTAGGAGAGAGCACACCATACCTCTTCACTTCTGTGCTCTCTCCTAAACAGAAAACCCACTTCTTCTGCCAACTGTCTCTACCATGAAAGCAGTTCATTGTGGGAATCCATGGAAAGGGGCCTTCTACACCACGGCGCCCTGTTCTTGGAATGACCACCCCTTAGAGGGCCAACTGGTGGTAATGATGGATTCTTTCTGCCATTAATTCAAAACAAGGCTTTTTATTTGAAGTAAAATTTACTAATTTAAAATGTAGTTTTAACTTATACGTTGTTTTAACCTGTTAATTTTTTTAAAAAACAGTCTTTTCAAATTACTTTCAATTTTCTTTTAAGCTCTTAAAATTACTTTAACTGCCCTGAGATCCTCCAATACGAGACAGAATAAAAGTAGCTCAATGAAATAAATAAATACATAAATATTTGCTGGACAAGTTTTGCAAGTTTGAACAAACATCTTAGCAACAAGTGTGCATCACAGAAGAGCAGATAATAACTGAAGCCATGCAGGATCAGGTTGAAGGCCTATCTAGTGCAGCATTCTGTTCAAACTGGATGACCAGATGCTTAAGGGAAGCCCATCAGCAGGACGTCAATACAACTGTACCCTCTCATGTCTGCTAGCAATGAATAAACAGAAGTACACTGCCTCAAATATTGGTAGTGACACAAAAATTAAAAAATAGGAATAAGATCACCAACATCATCCCCATCCCCCCCGTTTAGCAAGTTGAAAAGGATTTTGACTCTCAGAGACAGAGAAAGCAAGAGCATTTTTATACTTTTTGCCATCTGTGATTACAAGCAAACTCTCATTTTCCCCCTTTGCCCCCTCAGTGGTTTTGTTTTGGCTACAGTCCAGTTGGCACATAGTCAAATTTGCTGTGAAAGGAAATGGCGCCTTTTTCAAGTAAGGAAACTGATGAGAAACAGAGGCCACCTCCACGGGACAATCCACATCAATTCTCCTTGTCTGCCTGTGAGTGTTCCTGCAGGCCTCATTTTTACTACAGTAGGTATTCAATAAGGTTTGGTTACAGGAGTCCACATGGATTCCAAAATTCTTAGATGATCAAGCCACATTAAAGTACAGTGGCATAGTAAAATGGTATGCCTTATATAAAATGGCAAAATCAAAGTTTGCGTTTTGGAATTTATATATTTTTTGAATATATGGATGTTTGAACCTTGGATAAAGAATCTGTGGATGTGGATATTCTGCAAACAGAAGCCATAAATATATCTAATGCAACGTTTAAAGTGTCTCCTGTGTGGTATAGTGATTTGAGTTGATATTTATTTATATCACTTGTATGCTGCCTTTCTCCTAAAAAGAGACCCAAAGATTCAAATCTTTGCTCAGCTATGAAAGGCCACTGGGTGACCTTCGAAAAGTCACATTCTCTCAGCATCAGAGGAAGATAAAGGCAAACCCTCTCTGAAGAAATCTTGCCAAGAAAACCCCATGATAAGTTTGCCTTAGGGTTGCCATAAATCAGAAACAACATGAAGAGACACAACCCCCCCCCCCAAAAATCAATTTTCAGTAAGTGCTATAAATGTGTTGAACTTTGTTAATCCACAAATAATGTGTTAATGTGAACACACCCAGGATGTCCCGAATCTTTAATTACTGTTCCATTATTAATGGAGCATCCCCCTATCCCATCATGGCTGATTATTCCTGCTGCACTGAGATGGTGAATGGTCATTTACCAATCCCTTGCTGTAATAAGTGATCTAATGTAACTAAACAAAGAATTAAAGAATTCAGCAGCAATATATAACCTGTCATTTCTATATGAAGACTGACTTCCAGTAAACAGACTGTTTAACAATTTGCACTCAACCCACCCAGCTGGCACCTGTTCAGCTGGAAAAAAGCCCATGGCAGCGTGGGATAAGAGAAGGATTTTCAGGAGTATCAGTGGGCACAGGTAGGAAAAAGCACCTCTTCTAATTGCTAGCCTCCCACAACACTACATTGAAAATATCCCAGAATACGGGCTTGGAAACACCTAGCTGTCAAGATAACTAGTAAACTCAATCCTGAATTTCTATATTGTAGAGTGCATAAAACTTCCATCTGTCAGCACACAGGTTGTGTTACTTCCCAAGGTCGTTAAAAAGAGGCACAGCAGCCAATAATGTTTTCAAATCTGACAAAAGTGCACAGACGAATGTAGTATGAGAGGTAGTTACTATTCCATAAATATCAGTCTAGAAATAAAAGCTGTAGGAATATCAAACACAGGATGAAGTATATCAATGATATGGAGTACCTGGATTTAAAGCCAGTTTGCAGCCCCTGACAGCAATGGGAATAAGTTAGCTCAAGTTCAAATAAAGAGGTAATGAAAATAATAGCAATTCAATAACTAAAAATGAACGTGTAGAATTGCGTGACAATTAGGGTTGCCATAATTCTCTTCCACAAAACCAGGACAAAGTGTAGGAAAAATGTATGATGTAGGACAAATGTAGACCATTCAAGAAAAAGGGAGGACACAACTAACTAAAAGCCAAAAACATTAATAAAAAACAATATAAAGTCATGCTCAAAATGGAGGACATTTTTACATTCTTTCTGGACAGAAGATTGGGATGTAGCTTTGTGTGGTTTGTGTGTTGGACTAGGACTCTGGAGACTAGGGTTCAATTCCCTGCCTATTTGGTGACCTTGGCAAGTCACATGCTCTCAGCATGAGCGGAAGGCAACCGCAAACCTCCTCTGAACAAATCTTGCCAAGAAAACCCCAGGATAGTTTCACCTTAGGGTCTCCATAAGTCAGAAAACAACGTGAAGGTACACAACAAGCCAGGGTCAAAGGAAATGGAGGGGCTGTAACCTGCTGCCTCATTGCCCCCATGATCTGCCCCCCCTTTACTGAGCAGCGTATCAAAGTGGAGAGAAGGAGCTGCGGAAGGAGGCAGAAGTGCTCCAGGGGGCCATGGCTCTCCTCCAGAGGACGAGGGAGCAGACCCTCCAGAAAACCAGTCCTGGTAGAGGTGGCAGTGGAGGAGGAGGCTGCCCTGCTGTCCCTTGCCCCATAACCGCCACCTCCTGCTGTTGTTGCTGCTGCTGCTGCCTTTGCCATCTCCATCCTCTGCTCAACCATGGCATGGCCCCACCACTACCACTGGGCCTCAGCCTCAGTGGGAAGTGCTGCTCTGGCTCCAAGAGTTGCCTACTCCTCGGCCTCCGCCTCCAGCCCAGACTAGCAAGTGGCCTGGCTGAGCAGAGGACAAAAAGCCTGGTGGCTCTGGCCCCAGCAGCAGCCCCACCATCACTCTGGGCTCACCCTCATCTTCTTCCTAGCCTCCTTCCAACCCTCCCTCCCAGAAATTAATTAATTAATCCCTCCCTCCTCCTCATAGCCCCATCACCCCCCTCCTCCTCAGCTCCATCCCATCGGTGCCTGGCCCTGTCATCTTCTCTCACTAGGCTCTCTTGGAGGCAGAGTCCAAGGCCGGGGAAGGAAGGGGCACAGCTGAGGAGGTTACATGAGGGAAGGAGACAATCCAGCCTTCTTACAGGCGGCACATTCTGTCAATCTCCAGTCTGACTGGAGATTGACAAAATGTGGCCTGGTCAAAGCAGGGATCTGGGACTGGAGAGACAAAATGCTCAGCCGGGACAAGACAGTTTTTGGACCCTCCAATCTGTGATTGTCCTGGGGAAAATCAGGAAATGGCAACCCTAATGACAATCTGTGTTTCATCTTGAATTATTCTAAGGGCCAAAAGACATGGCATGGGAGATCCATGATGGGATCCATCATGCATCACATGGAGAATGGATGAACCAGAAAGAACAAGAATATAATTGCCTTATGGATCAGACCAACCTTGTTCAGCATGCCATTCGGCACAGTTGCCAACAAGATGTCCATAGGAAACCCACAAGCCAAACATGATAGTATTTAAGTGCTATCTCTGATCCCTCTGGCATTGTAGTTCTGATCCTGCAGGTAGCTATGCAGCAAGATTGCCTTATCCCCCTTTAATGTGTTTAAACCTCGTGGCTACCATTATCTTGTGAAAAAGTTGGAGGGGAGGGGCAAGGGAGAAGGCAAATAAAATGTAGTGCTGTAGCTCTGATGCAAATCACTCACATGGATGTACATATCTTGCAGTGACTTGAATTCAAAGCAAATTGAACCTCCCATTTGAAAACTAGGTTGGCCATGAGATTTCATCCAGAAGCATTCATCATATATTCACTGCAGTCTTAAGTCTTTCTCATGTGCAATCACAGAGACATAACTTTCATGTCACACCACAATAAGTTATACCCAAAAGCTTTGTTCAGATTTCTGACTTCAGAACGAACTTCAGCAAGAAATTTTGTGCCCACCACAGTGTAAACAAAATGAGAATTTGTCCTATTCTGTTACCCCATTCTTGAAGCACAACAGTCTTATGGGCCAATTTAATCTTATATGCAGAGATATCTAGCTCACATATAGTATCATTCACTCAGTGATGGGATGCATAAACTCCCCAAGTGCAGATCTTTTTATTCTTATGTGTAGACATACATTGTTAGATCATATATTTTGATTGACTCAATATTTTTCAAGTGACACTTTGTCTGACAGCTATAAAGTGATGGAAGCGATGGACAAGTAATGGTGTTGACTTGTACGGTGTATATGTAAGACCCAATTAAAAATCAGTATCATTTGTTGAGCACAGCATGTGGTATGATTATTTTGTTGCTGTTTGGGAAACTATACAGTTAATTTCTCTTGCAGATGATAAAAGCCACTAAGCTGAAAGTAGGGACTAGTAAAAGTAATTAATCAAGGAGATAACCTTTGAATGCATCTCTCTGTTCAGAAAGATGGTTGCAGTTAAAAGGGAACATCTGGGAAGCCATTATGAATTCACTGGGCATAAACCTACTGACCTGTACATGCAGCTCCATTTTATTAGAAAGAAATAAACACAGTAAGGAATAAAAAACCAACAATAAGCTTTCCTTGTGCTTCACCAATTGCAGCTCCCTCCCCACAACTACAAAAGATAGCAACACCTTGACAAAGGTTTATGTCATTTTCTCTTGGTTTTACTTGACAAGTGACAAACTGTTCAAATAACCAAGATCCTCTGTGAGGTGGTGTCTTAAGGTTCATGGAACTTCAATGTGCAAGAACACCCCCCCCCCAAAAAAAAAACCATCATTAAATGACACTAAATTTAATAGAACAAAACAGGCAAAATCCTAGAGACAATGGAATGGAATTAAAATCTTGAATTTTACAGTACTAATGCAACTAAAGCTTGGAAGGGGGCTTATTATGAGTTGAACCCCAAACCCTCATAAGTTAAGACACCATGTGAGGAATTTGCAAGACACTTTGCAGACAAAATCGCTTTGATTTGCTCTGACTTGGATGTTGTAGTTGTGACAGATCCAGTGGATGTAATCATAGTGCCTGCTTGTCTCATATTATTGGATAAGTTTCAATTTGTGCAGTCTGAGAATGTGGATCGGATCCTTGGAGAAGTGAGAGCCACCACGTGCATACTGGATCCTTGCCCTTCCTGGCTTCTGAAATCAGCTAGAAGGCTGAGTGGGTAAAGGGAGTGGTGAATGCTTCACTGCAGCAAAGCAGATTTCCATCCTAAAGGAGGCTGTGGTGAAGCCGTTACTGAAAAAGACCTCCCTAGATCTCACCATTCTAGATAACTATTGGCCAGTCTCTAACATTCCATTCTTGGGCAAGGTTCTGGAGAAAGTGGTGGCCTCCCAGTTCCAGGGATTTCTGTATGAAATGGATTATTTAGATCCATTTCAATCTGGCTTCAGGCCTGGCTATGGGACAGAGACATCTTTGGTTGCCTTGGTGGATGACCTCTGCAGGGAACAGGACAGGGGAAGTGTGTCCCTTTGGTCCTGCTAGATCTCTCAGGGGTTTCTGATACCATCGACCATGGCATCCTTCTAAGTTGACTTTTTAGGATGGAACTTGGGGGCACTGGTATGCAGTGGTTCTGGTCTTTTTTGGAGGGGTGGACTCAGAAGGTGGTGATGGGGGACTCCTGTTTGACTCCTTGGCCATTGACCCGTGGGGGCTTTATGGGGTTCTATTTTGTCCCCCATGTTGTTCAACATCTACATGAAACTTCTGGGAGAAGTCATCTGGAGTTTTGGGGTGCGGTGTCATCAGTATACAGGTGACCCCCATCTCTATCCTTCCTTTCCATCTGACTCCAAGGAAGCTGTCTCTGTGCTGAACCAGTGTCTGCTGTCAGTAATGGACTGGATGAGGGCAAACAAATTGAAGCTTAATCCAGGCAAGACAGAGGTGCTCCTGATCAGTTGTAAAGCAGATCAGGGAATAGGGTCTGTGCCTGAGCTGAATGGGATTACACTCCCCCTGAAATTTCAGGCTCGCAGCTTGGGTGTGCTCCTGGACTCAACTCTGAGGCTGGATGCCCAGGTTTCAGGACCGCATTTGCACAATTAAAACTAGTGCACCAGCTGTGCCCATTCTTTGAGATATCAGATATGGCTACAGTGACACATGCTTTGGTTACATTCCATTTGGACTACTGTAACACACTCTATGTAGGGCTGCCTTTGGAAACTATTAGGAAACTTCAGCGGGTCCAAAATACTACAGCCAGTTATAGGGAGTGTGTAACTCCTGTATTGAAACAGCTTCACTGGCTACCGGTTTGTTTCCGAGCACAATTCAAAGTGCTGGTCATGACCTATAAAGCCCTACATGGCTTAGGTCCAGACTATTTGAGAAATTGTATCTCCCCATATGAGCCACTTAGAGCCCTAAGATCCTGAGGAGAAGGCTTTCTCTTGGTCACCACCATCCCAGGTTTGTTTGTTGAGGACACGAGAGAGAGCCTTCTCAGTGGCTGCTTCCATCCCATGGAACTCCCATGGGAGACTAGGCTGGTCCCCTCCCTGCTGGCCTTTCACTGGCAAGCAAAAACATTTTTATTGCAGAAAGCTTTTTAAAATCATGCAGGCCTGGGTTCTGAATGTGTGTTGTGAGCCGCCTTGGATTCCAGCTTGGGAGAAAGGCAGGATAAAAATAAAATAAATAAAGTTGGTCTTTGAACACTGTGCAGCTTACAATGACTTTGTCATAATTTGAAGAAAATTTCTAAAATTACTTGCTTTCTCCTTGAGGAATGAAATTAATGAAGAATTACAGCCTAGTCTCCACAAGCAGTCTCTCAAACTGAAATATATTCCTAGTTTTCTTTGAGTGCTGTATTTATGTGCATAAGGGGAGGGAGGGAACACCTGAATCTGGCCAAACTTAAATGTCAAAAGCTCATTTTGGTCAATACAGACCAACTCTCAGGAAGTTCAACTAATATGAAGTATTTATCATGCATTGAAAGCTTTATAATCTTCATTCATTTTGAAATTTATTGACAAGTTATCAAAGAACACTCAAACACCTACGGAAATAATTATTGAGACAGCAAAACCAGTTTAATACTGAGTTGTCAATGGAGATATGGGGGGTTCAGAAAGAAGCAAAACAAAATGTATGGGAAAGGAGTCTATTCCCTTTCCCCAAATCTTCATGTTTCTGTTTCTGACATGTTAAAAAGGCACGGGGGGCAGCTTCTCTTTGCATTCAACCTATGATATATCTATAACATTTTAAACTCCACCACCATAGTGGTACAAGTTGAATATCCTTTAATCAAAATGCTTGGGACCAGAGGTTTTGGGCTCCCCCCCCCTCCTTTTTTGTGTGTGTATTTTGGAATACCTGTACTGTATTTGCATATATGTACAAAATGGGATATCTTGGAGATGGGATCCAAGTCTAAACACAAAATTTATTTATGTTCCATACACAACTTATAACCATGGTCTGAAGGTAATTTCACATATTATTTTTAAAATAATTTTGTGCATGAAACAAAATTTGTGAACACTAAACCACCAAAGGTTTTGCAAAGGTGTTACTATCTCAGCCATCAATGAAAAAAGTTTTGGGTTTTGGAATATTTTGGATTTTGGAATTTTGAATAAGGGAGACTCAACCTGTAGACAGAATCACATAGAATGATGCTCCATGAAACCACTGTTGAGTCAAATTGAGTGTGTGTGTGGGGGGGGAGTGATTGGGTGGAAAGACCTGTATCATTGACCTTACACAGGGGATGAGAAGCCTATTTTTAGACACAAAGCAGTGGTGTGGTTGTGGCAATCTATAACTCTTCTGCTTTAACATTTAAAAAGGGCCCTGAATAATGCAAAGAACTAGACTGTAATTCGTTCGACAACAAGAAAATGGAACTCTGTGGTGGCAACAAAGACTGAAGGATTAATAGGAATAGAAACACGGCAGAAATGTGTAATAAACAAATTGCCCTAAAACCTGCTCATAAATTACATGAGAAAGTTAGCATTCAAATATAACATCCAGGGTACTTTACAATTAATAATAAAAACAAAAGAAAAACTATGTTTTTTTTCCCAATCTGGGAGAAAGATATTCAGCTTATTCAAAGTTGGGAAAAATCACTAAGTACAGTCTTCTTTCAGCAATGGAATACCTTTTTATAATTAAATTATGTGTTCATTTACACTCATGCACATAATCTGATAAAGTCCAGAGCCTAATACATGCACTTCTTCAATTCCCTACTAACTTATTTCATTTTAAATTCTTGTACATGCATTTTTAAATGAAAAGAAAATACTGATACAAAACAGGTTAGGGAAGATGGGTACTGAGAGGGTACCAAGTTGATGAAGGCTAAAGCAGAACAAAGATCATTCAAAATAAGATAACAGTCAGTCACTTCGGCAGTGCAACACTGGCCTGCTACAGTCAGATATATTTTAGTCTTCTGTCGTCTAAGCCTGAAGGGGAATATTCCTCCCTCCCAGCCTGTTTTCCCACACTTTCAGCATAGGAAGGAAAGGGCTTTTTATAAAATTTATTTCATCTATAGCTTGTCCTTCTCTGCCAAAGGCAGCTCACAATTCACCCTTTCCCTGGTATTTAGATCATTGCAAAAGTTAAAACAAATACAATTAAAAACAAATTACAGAGTTAAGTGTTTTGCAATAATCATTGATTTAAAAACAATTTTAAAATACTTAAAAAAAAGAAATACGAGGTATAAAGGAGTAAAAGAAAAAATCTGTTGCTGTTAATTAAAGTCAATTTCAACATGGTGACCCTATGAATGAGACCTCCAAACATTATCAACAGAATTGTTCAGGTCTTGCAAATTCAGGACTGTGGTTTTCTTGATAGGAATCTATCCATCTGTAATGTGATTTTCCTCATTTCCCACTGCCTTCTACCATCCCAGTCATTACTGTCTTTTCTAGGGAGTCATGTCTTCTCATGGCATGTCCAAATTCCCATTAAACTCTTTTTGGTCAGTTGCAAAAAAAGTCTGCCTGGATTAAAATATCTTTCCCAAGTGGCAGAAAGATATCTGGCCTAGCTTTCCCTGGAAGAGTGTTCCTGAGCCTGGCAGCAGATACCAAACCACCACAACCCATCTCTTGTGCCTCCGAAATGTGCTCTAGGACCCAGAGAAGTGCCTCTCTAGATATCTTAAAACTAGGGCAGCTCTTGTTATGCTACCATTACGATGCTCCCTCCTACACTTCACTTTCTGAATCAGCAAACGTATGTGCAAATTTTGTGTTGGATTAACATGCAGTTGCTGGGTATTTTTTTGCCATAATATGAAAGCAAGCCTACATAATAACAGTAAGTGCTCCTTTTTAAAATAAATAAATAAATAGTAGCATTAGCAAATGTTTATTATCCTATAAGAATAAAAGTAACTATGCATTATGGGTATCCTAAGTCTAAGGTCCTGGCCTTTCTATCCATTCCTCAGACCAAGGGAGAGGTATCTCAAGACAAAAGCATTGTCTTGAAACATACAGGTGGGCGGATATACCCCCCCCACACACACATTTCTTAGACTCAGTGTTGTTGTTTTTAATGTCATATTATCTGCAAGTGTGTTTGACACTTAATGTATCATGCTCAAATGCCATCCTCAAGGCCCATCATCTGTAACATCACAAATTCATTATCTGTGAGCTGCCTTGGGTTCCTCTCTGGGAGAAAGGTGGCATAAAAAAGGAATGAATGAATGAATGAATAAATAATCACTCTTGTGACATCATAGGGAATCACCTCAGCCCACAGGTTTTGGCCCTGAAATTTCAAGGCTTGGTTTGGTCCTGACCTGGCAATGCTGTTTGTGTGTGAATTCTGGATTAAACAATGCATTCAATTCACTGCAGTCTTTATCACCACAAAATGCTTACAGATAACCTGCATAGCATCTTCTGTGCAAGAAACAGCATTTTCTACATGTAAAATAATATTTCGATGTAGAAATATCAATCCCTACGCAGGTAACTGTTTTCTACACAGAAAATGCTGCAATTGGGGATTCACTTTGTGAAAATTGCAAATGGCTGCACAGCATTTTCTGTGCAGAAAACTACATTCTCTGCACAGGAATTAAATATTTTATTTCCTGCAAAAAATGCTGTTTCCTGCACAGAAAATGCTATACAGTGGGCCCTTGCCTTACGTGGAGGATCCATTCCAGACCTCCCTCCCTGCATAAGGCAAAAAGTGCATCTGCTCAAGCCCCTTTGGCTTTTTTGCTTTAAATAAATAAAAAAATAAAACTTTTATTTGTATACCGCTTTTCCATTTGATCAAAGCGGTTCACACAATGCCAGTTATGTGACATATGTCACAATACAAAGCAATACAATACATCAAGGAATACAATATATCAACAGTTACATCAACAATATTACACAGTTAATTAAAAACTATCAGTTGTGGTTGGGCATCCGGATCTTAAGTAGGGTGTTCTATCTCTAGAGTAAATCAGGGGGGTATGCTATCTAAAAAGGTAAGTTTTCAATGGCTTCTTAAAGGCTTCCAGTGTGAAACATAGTTGGATCTTTTCGGGAAGGGCGTTCCAGTGAGCGGGAGCTATCGCCGTGTAGGCTCTCTGATGAGTAGCTACTAATTTTACCCTGGGGTATTCAAGTAGGTATGTCCCTGATGTTCTGAGGGTGCGGGGCGGATTATGTAAGACGGATTAAGCTGAAAGCCGCCTATAATGAGCCCACGCATGACACGGGCTCACTGTAATTCGGAAATTATTCTACGTAAAATTTGCATATGGTTGATCTGTAAAGAAAACAGCATTTTTTCTGTGCAGAAAACTTATCATTTTGAGCAGGAATCTTCTGCAATGAAATATTACTTTACACTCAGAAAATGCTCTTTCCTGTGCAAAAAAAAATGCTACAATTGGGTATTTATTATGTACAAAATTTGCAAATGGTTGATTTGCATAAAAACAGCATTTTTCTGTGCAGAAACCGGCAATTTATGTGCAAGAATCTATACTTCTGAACTGAAATTTTATTTTCCACGCAGAAAATGCTGCTTCCTATCCTCGCAAAACCACTGTGTGCAAATTTTGCACAGAATAAATTTTGAATTGTGAATAACCTTTGAAATCGACATCGTTCTCAAAAACTTTTTCACAACGGGAAGAAAATTGCTGAAATTATTTGCTGCTAGAGTATATATGCAAGAAAAAACTTAGTGAAGAACTACATCCCTAATGGCAATCATGTGGGATATGGTATGAAGGGCTTGGAGAGAAGATGGAAGGAGGAGTTCCCTTTGTGAACATTTAGGAGCCAAAGTTTGTAACATATAAGGTTCTGATGCAATAGAGCATGTGGCAGAGAATAAAAGATGCTTTAACTGTTGCATCAAGGCAAGGAAAGAAAAACCGAGCATGCACTGGCTTATAAATCCTGTAAGGGATAGACAGACACACAGAGCCTGCTTCTATTCTCAGCTGGAGTGGGACATTAAACACACATGCAGCCATTTAGTAAATTAATATTTTTAAAAAGAATGAAAGAATAAAGGCTTGGGATGAAACAGAGAAGAGTAAATCTTTAAGAAACTTGTGTAGCAACAAAAGGCCAAACCCATAAAAAGCTTCCAAACATTACTGCAGGAAAGATCCAAGTTCTGTTTCACACTCTAGCTTGGATCCTACCTCACCTTGATTTTGCTGTTGTTTATTTTTAGATGGATCATAGTCAGATTTTGGGGGAAGAGGGGGGCTGTAAAAATTCTTAAATGAAATCATCCTTCTTCCCATGTGCATAAAACACCAGAATTTTTTAAAACGAATAACTATGTGCACTGGAATATTACTCATCTCTAGTACGAAGAAATCAAACTAAACCAAGCTGAGCACTTGATTTTAATTGAGAGAATGTGAAAGCATTTTTGTACTTAATGAAAAACTAAACCTCACCAGTTCATTCTGAAAATATTTCTACCTTTCACGTGCAAATGCATTTTATTATAATTAAGCTGAGTAAAAAGGAAATTCTGAAATGAGGCTGCCAACTACCACAATCATTTTGAACCAAAAGGATGAACTGATATAAACTAATATGTCAATTCAGAGATTACGTGCACAGTGCTAGAACTTCAGTTGAATGTAAAATAAAAATAAAGGGAAGAGCATATCAGAAAGCCCTTTAGTTTTACATCTAAAACTGGAATTGGGGAAGTAAAGCATACAGCTTCATCATTTTCATATGCTGTGACTCAGCAACACTCTGAGCCTCCCAATGCAACTAATACTACCCATTTTTTGTTTCATAAGGCAAAGACGAGCTGCACAGAAAATGGCAGCAACAGAGACACGCCGTTTGAAGAGAGATGTGAGAAGTAATTCCATGAAATAATGTTTGTAATCCTATTCCCTTTCCTATTCTGGCTAACTTTCATTTTTAAGTTTTTATTGAAAGTAATAGAACTTTTAAAAATTCCACAAAACAGAATAACATTTACAGACTGTCAGCATTTCTTAACAAAACATGTAACGAACATATCTTTTTCTAGCCTTCAAGACAAGATGCCACTCCAAAGAATGACATGAGAACCAGGTGGATCTAGATTACATCCATTTTTATTAAACAAACAAAATAAAAGGAAACCAATCCATAATAAAGGAGTCCTCATGCAGTTCATTTCTTGAGTTGTGAACTCAAGTTGTGTTAATTTTTCTTTGAGAGCAATAGACTACAACTTCTCTTACCAATAGTTTGAAAATAAAGAATGCGGTCTTATCCATTTTTGAGTAAACACCATACAAGCTATTAAACAAACAACAAATATACTAGTTTTTTTGTTTTCTTCTAATATGACTTTTGTTTTCTTCTACAAGAGAGTAAACCTACTTCTGGCAAAAGTGTATTTTGTTTTATTTGTATTTTCTGCCATTTCCATCAAAAAGCTTCCAACCCAAATGGACTTAAGGACACCACCACCACATGTGAAAGGAAGTACAGTATCTACATCATTTTAGGTCCAAACCACACTACAGTGGTGCCTCGGGTTACGAAATTAATTCGTTCCGCGGCCGCTTTCATAACCCGAAAGGCTTCGTAAGCCGAAAAACCCATAGGCGCTAATGGGGAAAAGCCGCGATTTTGTGTGAAATAGCACCGAAAAGCACCAAAAATTTTTTCGTAACCTGAAAAAACATTCGTAACCCGGAACAATTATTTCCTATGGGATTTTTTCGTATCCCGGAAATTTCGTAACCTGGGTATTTCGTATCCCGAGGAACCACTGTACTGACATAATCCAGTCTGTGGCAGCTTTAACTGCCCTGGCTCAGTCCTAGGGAATCCTGGGAACTGTTATTTATTGTGGCACCAGAACTCTCTGACGGAAAAGGCTAAATATCTCACAAAACTACAAATGCCAGAATTCCCTAGCATTGAGCATGGGCAGTTAAAGCAGTCTCAAAGTGAATTATTTCTTTAGTGTGTTAGTTTGTCCAACACTTAGCACAGTGATGGTGAACTTTTTAGAGGCTGAGTGCCCAAACTGAAACCCAAAACCCACTTATTTATTGCAAAGTGCCATATCCCTCTGGTTTTCTAGTAACAAACTCTGGCAAACTCCGTGCTGGGGTGACGGCACATGTGCCCACAGAGAGGGCTCTGATTGCAACCTCTGGCACGTGTGCCATAGGTTCGCCATCACTGACTTAGCAGATGCTTACTTATTTATATAAGTGAATTTCAGTGGAGTACCGTATCACTTACAAATAATTTTAAACTATTCACGTATTATAGCTGAAACTGATTTTAACGAAGAGGCTGTCCATAGTGAGGACCATAAATTATCTTCTGTTACAAACCCCTAGAAATTTCTTCCAGACCAGTTTTGGAATTAAGTTTCACTGAGCTCCTTGGACCAGATATACATATAACACAAACTATGATTTGACAGTAAGCACATGAGCAGGAAAAAAGACTGTGCTTCCCTCTCCTCCTTCTTGATCCATGATCACTAGAAACTGTGGGTTGAAACAACTTATAGTCAAATGTTAACAGATCAACCCCGGAAAGCTCAATTAGTTTAACAAGCAAATGCTTATTCTAACTAAAATTACTGGTTTACAGGTTAACAACAAGACAGGAATTGGCCAAAGGGAAACAGAATTCTGTTTTCTTCCTTTTCCTGTCTGTGTGTGGAGTAGAGGGATCCTTCCTGCATATGTGCATAGCATGATACTATGGTTTAGTGTTCATTCCAAGTATGATCAATGGGATGTGAAGTTGGCCTGCGGGTTTATCATCTGCAGATTTGATTATTCACAAGTTTGTCTGGGGGCAGGCGGAAAGAAGGGACAGATGCTTCTTTCCTCTATGTCCAGTGCTTCCATGTGCACAACATCTGTGGGAAAAACAGGCAGGGTAGGTGAGCAAGCCCCCCCCCCCACAGAAGTACTGGCAGTGCCTGGCAAAGGAGGAAGGCAGGGAAGCGGCTCTGCTCCCCACAGCTCACTCCATAGTGCCTGACACCTCCACATGCACCCTAGCCACTGGAGAAGGAGGCAAGGAGGGTGGGCAGAGAAAAGGCAGAGAGGGTGAGCCAGCCCCCTTGGGGATCATGGTAGCTGCATCACCCCGTGTTTCCTCCCGGCCTCTAAGAGGGTCCTGCTGAGAAAAGAGAATGCTACGTATATTCAGTTTTCCAGTTTTGCAGAGGTTATTCACCCCTAGCCCCCACAAATGTGGAGGGCCTACTGTACTTCTAAGAAAATGTGTACAGTGTTGCATCACACCACATGCTGAACTTAGGAACTTCTGCACTGACTTGGCTTCTTCTATTTATGGCTGACAAATCTTCTTGGCTTTACTTCGCGAATGAAGATTCAGGAAGGACTCATCCGTGCTTTCTACAAGCGCGTTGGTAACGTTGGATGTATCCTTCAGCCTGTGGAATGGATTTTTCTGGTGGAGCGCAGCGTGCACAGAACTGGCCTCACCCTTTAAACCAGAGGTTCGACTGCTGAGGCCTTGAGAAACATGGACGGTGGCAGCGAGGTCCTCGGGTCGTAGGTTTGATTAGAGTGGCCTTCTCTTAGATGGTTGACCTTACAGGGTTAGACAAGCACCATCTGCCCGGGTTTGGGATTAGAGTTTTCCTTCTCCTAGGATGGTTGCCATAAGGCTAGAGAGCCCATCCTGCCCTTTGGCGCTCTTGGTCAGACCCTTCGGTTGTGACCTGTCTGGTGGCTATTATACCACCGCCAGCATAGCTCAAAACTTCATTAGGGTACACAAGCCTCTCCTCCACACAGTCAGAGCATAGCTGGAGGGGAATAATGTACAACCCAAGGTAACAATACAAACAGCAAACTCCATCTGAGGGCAGTCTGAGGACACAGGCAAGTTCATAAAGTGACAGATGTTTGATGAAACATAACTACTCCATCTGGTATTATTCATACCATTTCAGATTTTATTTTTATCTCCTCAGGTATTACTTCATGTACAAAAATAGTAAAAGTTGGCAGAAGAATTTATGCTTACAGCACATCCATAATAATGAAATGGTTTGGAAATCAAGGAACTATTGAACAGTCTAATACAAACCAGAGGAGCTGAAGATAAAAGAAGAGGGTTTGTGCTTTTAAAAAAACAAAAATACATGAACTGTAAACCCATGCATGAACCCCATCTGTTTTTACAATTCCTGTTTTTAGGTTTCCTCCCAAATTATAAACAATAATCTCTATTAAGATTTAAAATGCCTTTTCATCTTGAAAGAATAGTTGCTAAAATTGTATAAATGGCAGAAATTTCCTATGGCATTTGTCAGCAGACAATTAAAATTCCTCTTTCTGCATTTGGGGGTACAATTGTCTCCTTTTCATTCACAATCACATCACATTTATATTGGGTTTGGTGTAGTTAAATTTGTTTTAAATATAAAACTGAAAAATATATTTGTAATATAAATACTACAAACATAAAATAAATCTATTCAAAATGTAATGTAACATATATTTATTATATAAATGTTTATAAAATAAAATATTTATAAAATATCCACAATAGAAATATTTAAAAACTTATAAAAACAGTCTCTATCCTATAGTTATCTAGCATGCATGGCCACCCTATACATTTCTATTAAGACATAAGCCCCTGGGACTTTCTCAGTTGGTACACCCCTTATTTAAAAGGATTTACCTTAAAATAATTTATGGTAGGCTATCACCAGGACCTAATTTATGACTGAGCATCCTATCCTTTTTCTACTCCTTGGAGACTGTCTGAGTCGTAATAATAATAATAATAATAATAATAATAATAAATAATAATAATGGCACTTCACATTTTCTTACCCAAACTGCAGAAGCTGGAAATTAACAAAAACAAAACCTTGTGAAAATCCTATAAACACAAAGGGTACTGGGTAGCAACCACACACAGAGAAAAACATTATTTAAAAAAGCTCTTTTTAAAATAATGCAACCAAATGTCCAAATATAAAAACAGAGTTCATTTGGAAAAAGAAGGAAAGCAAGAATCACACAAAGGGACTTGCAAATAAAAATAAATAAAATCATATAATTTAACTAGTTGCATGATGCCTAGAATATTCACACATTTTCTCGTCCTCAGTGAGAGAGGCTGTCTTGACATGTCATATTGCATAACTGATGTAGGCGGTTTGTCTCAATCCACTGAGTTAAATGAGATTTGCTTGTATATAACTGGAATCCTAGATGCTTACTAGAGAATGAGGATAAGCCTCGTTTACCTCAATGGGAGTAACCTCCTAGTAGAGATGCACAGGATTGATATGACAATCATATTAAAATGTAGCAGAGAAATTGTAAGTGATGCACACTCCTAACATCCAGATGTAGCTTCTTAGCACTGCCTCTAGGAATTTAGAAATGTGTCTTTTACTTACAGTGTTCTATCCTTTCGGTTTCTCACACACTTTTGCAGGGTGAAAGTTTGAGCGACGCAACAAAAAAACATTTGGTACAGGAATTATTAACGGGAGAACAAAATCAGGCAAGTGATCCCCCAGTGATTCATTTCTGGCTCTTTATGTGAAAATAAATGAAATTAAAGCACAATTTTAAGTTGCAAAGACTCCCCCCCCCCCTTTTATTGTACTGTACTATGAGACAGCGTGTGCTCAAGAGAACAGAGCAGTGGAAACGAAAGCCTGCATGCATGAGCAGCTTGGGCTGTTCCAAAGAATTGGTTTATAATGCTAAATAATGGAATAATTTCCCTAGCAATGTCCTTGGTAAGCACACGGAGTGTGGCACGCTAACATTAATTATACAGTCCATTTTCTTCTCAGTTTCCCGGAGTTTAGCAGTTGTGAATTGGTGAATATTGTTCACTGAGATGAAGCTCTGGAGGGTGTCATATAAAGCACTCAGTTAGTGGAAAGGTCTGGGGAAGGCCCTCTTTCCTGACATTGCATAACAGATGTTCATCCTTTTTCATGTTGAAAAACAATCTGGGAAGAGTAAATACTGACTGCACGCAAGATGGATGGAAAAATTCCACAACTTCATATTCAAATTAAAATTTCAACAGATGGGAGGCACAGCCCTCACTGGTACAGTTCATGTGACTTTATTAATATTGTTAGCATGGCTACTAACAAGCACCACTGTCATTGTCACTGATAATTGTGCAACTAACCAGTTCGGCTTTTCAGACACACACACACTGTACTTCTTCCTAATTTCATAAGACATGCTTAAATGTTTGTTTTTTTACATGTAAGATCAGACACCACAACAATAAGCTTGGTTATCACTTTTCTCCTTTTCGTCTCCAGGCATCCAAAGGCTCAGATTGTCCTCCGGTTGTTCCCACACGGACCCGGACTCAGCTCAACACAAGCTGACCCAAGCTGCCGCAACCTAACAAGTTATATAACTGCAGAGCCTAGTGTGGGAGGTAACTGACTCAGCGCTTATCCTTAATAACCATTAACAACAGCACACAGATACATGCAGGAGGAGCTCTGCTAGAATAATTCCCATGCATTTCAAATTCTACCATGCAAGAAAAGCCAGGATGACCCCCCCCCCTTCCAACTGAATTGCCATTTGCAAAAATATGCTCTGGGAACCACAAAATGTTCAGTGTACAGTGAGGAACAGTGCAACGCCATGTCCGTTATTCACACACCACTGCATCCCACCCAGTGATCTGTTTGGGATCCTCTTGTGTTGAATGTCAATGGCATTCTCCCTACGTGCCTTGATTCTAATGGTTATCATTAGTTATTTCTAAAGTACCTAATGTTGCACTAACCAACACCTGTAATAGTCTCACCGCATTTACAACCATGTGCTGCATTCAGATCTTGGGGGGGGGGGGGGGGGGGGATCTCAATTAGTCATTTAGCCAAATCTGCTTTCCATACAGACTGACAAGACAGGCCACTTCTGATTGAAACCAGTCCAACAAAATGTCTTTTTCAGGGAACTTTGAGGATGCCAGGTGTTTGATTTCTAAGGAGAGCTTCCCCCTAGACGTTTAGAAAAAAAGAAACCTAAATGAGGGGTAGATGATGTTAGGAAGTGTAATGTCATTTAATCCCCAAATGGCCAAATTTCATCATGAAAAACCTCACAAATCTTTTAAAAAATTCAGAAATTACATTGCATTTCACGAAATGAGCATACAACTTGTCCTACTATTTAACTGAGGGTTAGTCCCAACTAAAAAAGATCCACTGAATCAATTACCAGGTTCCCAATGAAGCAAGCAGATCTGTTCTGGATCAGAATAATAATTAGGTTTTGGCCAACCAGTTTTGGGTTTTTGTTTTTTTTACAGTCGATCATGTAACATCTGCTGTCTTTGTATTCTTAAATCTCTTTCAGAGACGTATTTGCACTAATCTAATATTAGAATGCAAACTTGTCAGTGCAGTAGGTGCAGGTAACACCACACACACACACACAGAGTTGTTATGCCAGAGATTTTTGTCTGCCATGTAATAATTAGCAGCACAAGTGTGTGTGTGGGGGGGGGGGGGTGAGGAGGGGAATTGTGTGGTTTAAAATAACATAGGTTTTTCTTCTCTCCTCTTTCTGCTAGTTCTGTACTACGTATCTACTCCATCCTGGCTTGCCCAACCAAGAGCTCTCTAGATGTGTTCAAATTATAACACCATGGGTGGTGATAATGACATTTATAGTCCAACACATCTAGATGACACCTATATAGAAAAGCTGCCTTAAACCCTGGTTTATGAGAGATCACAGGCAGCTTAGCTAGACTAACATCCCACAAATCATTATCAGCCTTTTAATGCACATTTTGCTACTAGAAAGTAAAAAACCTGAGTAATATTATGCAAAGCAAATAGGGAAATAAGTGCTAGTTATTGTTAGCATAATTTTGAAAAGAATCTAATGCAAGTGGAATAATAGTGGAGCACACATTTAATAGGCATTTGTATGACAGAGACCTATTTCAACTCCTTAGATCTAAGAGAGCAACATTTTTGGGGCCAGGGGGAAAATTTGCCCTCCTTTCAGGTATCCGTACTCTCCAAAATGCCAAAATATCTCAGTTTTTCTTCAGTGCCCCTTTTTAAAATGGTGAATAGGAATTATTTTGAGAGAGAATCCAACAAAAATGAATATGGGGGCTGGGCAGGAGTAGTTTTGAGATGCTTTGTGCATTTTAGGGGATTCCTGTGCAGTTTTCAGGCAAAGGATCACATAAAAAACATGCCAATATTAAAAAAGTTGGAGGGCTTCAAAAATTGACGAGGGGGGGGGATTTGGTGGGCAACTTCAGAGGCCAGAGTGAGGTCCAGAGGTTGCATGTGGACTTCTGGAATGCCCTACCCCACCCAAGATAATAATCAGGGTTTCTGAATCTTGTTGTAAAACTTAACTTTTATGTTGCAAAGCATTCCACTACCTTCTCCAAACCCAGGGCTATATACTTTCTTTTAAACAATGCATTCAAACCAGAAAGACAAAACTAGTTTCACAGAGGAAGTTAAATTCTGTCCTTCCTAAAAGAAGTGTTCAGTTATGCAAATTTCTAGATGTCTACTACTCAGCAGAAACAATTCCCTCCTTTCAGATATCCCCACTACAAAGAAACGATGTGAACAGAAAAATCTCACTTCTTTCACAGACACAGTTCCTTCTATCATGGCTGTTTAGAAAATGATGTGCCAGGGCTACAATTTTTTCAGGGGCAAACATGCAAAGAACCCGCAAAATTGTATTTTCAAATCTGGCAAGTGTGATAGAGACATTTCCGTCAATAGAGGCATGGGAAAAACAAATCACCAGTATTATGAAACCAAGGGAACATGGATGTTTTGACCATTTCTGTTACCATCTTTTTATTAAATAAATCTGCTTGAGTGAGGAGGGCTCTCAAATTAAAAGAATGGGGTAACACTCCACAATAAGAAGAAAGCCTGCCCAAACACTGTTGGATCTGACTCATTTGTGATCCAACGAACAGCACACAGTGGTTCAATACATTTCTTATTTTTACTTGGCTGTCTGAGACTACAAAAAAAATGAGGCAAACAGCAAATGGGCTTGGCTAGGTCAGATGCAAGCTGTACAAGCCTGCATGCACACTTTTGAAATTTAAGTATAAAGTGTCATTTATAAAAAGAAAACATGTAATTGCAAGGTGCTCTTAGATGTGCAGGTTAAAAATCCAAGTTATATTAGTTGCAAGATGGTGATATGACAAAACTGCATTACTATGGCCTGTTACAGACTGCCAAAATAAAGCTGCTTCGGGTCTCTTTGGAGGTATGCTATTTAAATGCTGCATGGGTCCTAAGAGTCCGGAGGTTGCGTCAAAGCCACGCTCCATTCCTAAGCACTGGAATGCAGCTTTGGTGCAGCTTCCGGATTCTTAGGATGCATGCATCATTTAAACAGCATACCTCCAAAGAGACCCGAAGCAGCTTTATTTTAGCAGTCTGTAACAGGCCTATGTATCTCAAACCATGTAAACCAGGAACAGCAGCTTAGTATCATCATCAAAATCAACAACAGTTTTATCCCACCTTTCCATCAAGGTATTCAAAGTAACAGTGACGTCTCTCACTTTATTCTCATGTAGCCTAGGCTGAAAGTGTGAAACCAGCTCAGAGTTATCCAGTGAGCTTCACAGCGGAGGGCTTATGAATCCAGTACCCCATGACCTGGTCCAAGCCTCTCCATTATCTCAGTGGAGGATTTTTTTCCCCACCAGAAGAACCTTTATAAGGATGCTAGTGGTATTATAAATTTTGAGAAAGGGGGAGATTCATTCAGTAAAAGGACAATGACAGAAGTAAGGAACTTTTAGTCTTCCAAATGTTTTGGACTTCATAATTCCTTACCAGTGGCCATGCTGCCTGGGGGCTTATTGGAGTTCAAAAACCTAACATTCATTGCTCCTGATTTAACACCGATTCCATATGTGAGTCATGGGGTGGGGATGTGTGGTATCTGGGGCACATACAGCCCCTCTAGTCCCTTTTTGCACCCTCCAAAGTGTTCCTGATGATAATGGTGGAAAGCCATTGGTGAAATTTGGTGGTGCAATCTACCGCCATTGTGGTATGCCACTGAAATTCAGTTGCAAAATTGTAAGTGAACAAGCAAATGTACAGCACTCCAAAGAAGATGGAGAAAGCAGAAAAAGAGAAAGGAAGGGAAAAAGAGGAAAATAGAAATGGAAAAAGAATGAGAAGTACGAGAAAGGTAAGAAAGATGGAAGGCCAGAGATAAAGTACGGAAAGAAGAAGAAACAAAGAAAAGGAGAAAGAAATGAATATGAAAGAGGGACGTTATTGGAAGAAGGCTAAAACAATGAAAGGGATATGAATAGACAATTTATGGGAAACGGGCTTTAAATTCTGGTATGCATTGTTTCTTATGACTTTGAAACTACTCGTTAATTTTTGTCTATAATTTTACTTAATTCACTGTTTTGCTATTTGAGAAATGATGCTATTATTTATCTCTTACTTATTTTTTCTCTTATTATTAATTATATTAACATTATTTCTATGTATTGTAAAGTCTTTTCAATTTCCTTTTAACTTAAACATGGAAAAATTGTAAGTATGCACATATATGATGAAGACGCATGTTCATGCTTAACACACACACACACACACACACACAGTACTTTTTCCAAGCTTTGCATATAAACTAAGTAGGTAATGTATAATTTCAATTATTTTGAAGTATTCTTTTTGCTCAGTTTCATGCACACGCCTTCTAAAACTGCTATCACACAAGTGACCACGCATATATGAAAGACAGCAATGCCCCTTGAATGAAAGGCTGGGACAAGCACAAGGCACATAGTGCAACAGAAGAAACCATCTGGTTATCCTGCCTCAATGACTCTCCTATTTCTCAGATTGACAGCTTGGCTACTTCATCCTTAACCATACATTAAGATGGAAAAGAAAGATAATTGACTGAAGATTCTACAGATGACTGACTGTGCTACGAAACAATTGTGTTGTGTTACTGTATGGAACAAAGGCGTGGGGAATTGTTCTGAGAGGCATTTGAGAACAAATGTGAATGATCATGCCTATCGGCATTTTCATTAATGCAAAAGGAACTAAATGGTATGAAACCTAATTATTGAGAGAGTTGTTTTTTAATTTGTTTTTTCCCTTTAGAATCTCAAATTCTTCCATTGCAAAACATAGTTCAAACAAGGTACAAGGTATTATTTGCTCAGTTTTCAAAACAAACCTGGATGACAAATGTTGGGAGGTATACAGAATTTGGAATATCTTCAACAGAGATTTGAGGTGGAGAAAAAAAAAAAGAGTATACTTTAAAAATGGGAATGTGGTATTTATATGGAATAAGGGCACTCAGGCACAGCATGGCACAGACATCCACCACAATGCAGATGCTTATTTCATATTGTTTTATTTTCCACATAAGATCAACAGAGTATATTCCTTCCCACCCAAATTGTGATGGGGAAGATTTCTTTGAAAATGCAATATTGGTGAAAAAGGTCTTCTAGAACATGGCCACACAACCTGAAAAACCCACAAAAAAATAAAAGCTGTGAACTTAAAGTTGGAAGCCACAAAAGGAACCAAATAAACTTCCTTGTGAAATCTAAGGCTTTCATGGCCGGCGTCCGTAGTTTTTTGTGGGTCTTTCAGGCTATGTGGCCATGTTCTAGAAGAGTTTCTTTCTGACGTTTCACCAGCATCTGTGGCTGGCATCTTCAGAGAAACCTCCCTACCTTGCGTAAAATTAGGAAAAGGACTTATCTCTTGTTCCTCCAGGTGGGAGGCAGTTCAGATGGGCCTTAATATTGGGTAGGGGATATTTACTGATTTTGGAAAAATTTTCCAGTCCTCTAAAATGTCTCTGGATATTTGTTTGTTTGTTTGTTTAAAATAAAAACCCCAGAACTGGTTTGCACATGACTTTATAGTCATAAATACGTACCTGCTGACCAGCATATGTGTGAATTTGCCACCAAAACTCTGTCACCAGAGACATAAATTTCACATGACACCTCAACCACAATGCATTTCTGGAACTAGCTGACATGTTGAGCTGGCACTCAAAATTCAGTCTAAAGACGTGACACGTGAAGCTAAACAAGATAAAAGATCTGAATCTCAGTTCCCCAAATGTATGTTGGTAAACTATATTAGCATAGACATGGGGGGAAGGGGAACAGCCAATACAGATTACTGATACATTTTTCAAAATTTTAATAAAACATATACAAGTCCACAAATCATTTTTGCTACCTTGTATTTTAATTAATGAAAACAGTAACTTAAAGGCCAAAATTCAGCTTCACGTAAAAGCTGACATTTATTCACAGCACTCTGATCCCAGCTTACATGTTTTAGGACCTTTTGATTTAGCCATTTCAAAGATCATTAGAATGCTGCCATCCACCGTTTCCTTAAAATACTGCAACTAGCTACAGAATTGCCTCATCTGCTAAGAGATTGGTTCCAGTGCAACAGGTAAAATACTTCCAGGTTCATTCTCTGCTAACCCTTGAAATGCCAAACCTTTTTCACACACAGAAAATAACAAAGCAAGGAAGTCCCAGGCCTAAACATGCTTTGAGCAGCTACATGTCAAAATAGTATTCACTGCACATAGTTCAAATAAGGTGAAGCTGCTAAAGGAATGTTCTAGTAAAAACAAAACAAAATCAGGCACACATCCTTTATGATTCTTCTTACAAGAGTCTAGTTCTCTTCATCTGGACTTCTTGGTGCAATCAAGAAGGGGGGAAAACCCATAAATAATAGAATGACTTATTCTATTTTCCGCTATTGCTAGAACATCAATAGACCATACCCACAAAAGCAGCAGCATTAAAGCAACATGCAAAAGCAAAATAAAAACAGAGGAGAAATACAGAAGAATTGATTCCATGAATATAAAATGTATCTGCAATCACAGAAAACTCTACATGTGGGGATTTCTAGTTATCACATTTATTTCCTTCATTGTGGAACTTGGAAAACAACAGCAAAAATTAATATAGCACACAGCCAGCACAAAGCAGTAAAAACAGATCTAGCAATCAAATATAGGACTACTTTTGCAATAATCGATGCTTATCACTTCCCTCTTTAACACATTTACTCCTAAGTCATTACTGATTTCAACAGCATTTAGTCATTACAGACTTCAACAGAATTTAGTTTCAAGCAGGTACAACTTGCAATATTAGCATCAGGATGCTGACTGACAAAAATAATTAACTTTGTGCATATCCATGAATAAGCAAAATATAGATATTAAAAAGAAACGATGTCCTTGAACAACAGTTATCTGTTAAAGCCATTTCTCCTGCTAGTTGGCAAAAATTGCATGTTACGTTAAACATGTAGCTGCTGCCCACAGTAGCATGTATACCTTTCATTTTCTATTCTCTCTTGAATATGGTTAAGACAACAGATCAAACTATATTCAGGTTTGGATGACAGGAAGTTCTGGAATGTCAGGTAACTAAAAATGTTTTTGCCTTCTGCCCAAATTATCAGGAAAGCAAAACCAAAAAGACCGTCATCACCCATTTAGCTTTAAACAACAGAGGATAGGGATGGGATTTGAAAGTCTGATGGTGGACACACAGTTGGGTAGGTCAGAGTGGTAGAAAGTGCTTCAGGTATGGGGGGTACCAAGCCATATCCAGTTTCATACCTAATTAGCAAGACTTTGAACAAAAATTAAATATGTGGTAATGAAGACTATAAAGCTGGAAATAGGCAAACTCTTGATGTTTTAGCTTGATAGGAATCTCTTGCTTTTCTCTTTTCAATCTGACATAGCAAACCTCTATTTTACTGTCAAAAGCCCCAAGCCACAGCACATTATACTGTAAAATAACCACTTTCTCTCTGCTCAACAGACTTTCAGCTGCTATAACAGCTACATTAAGAGTTCTGCACTACATATATTACATATTAACATCACACCTTCAGACCACAATTCTCTCATTTTTTGAGTCAACCTAATTAGATTTTCTTTAAAAGATACTGTACTTAAAATTGACACACAAAAAACCCAACATGGTAGCCTTCACAACGCTAGTAAAAACAGATAGAAAGCCAGTGTGATATAGCCATCAGGGTGTAGTACTAAGGCCAAGAAGACTACGGTTGAAATTTTACTTGACCAAAACATTTACTGGGTAAACTTGGGCCTGTAACAATCTCTCAGCCTCATCTACCTCACAGGGTTGTTGTTGGAACGGAACAGAGGGGAATTATCATGAATACTACCATAAGGTGTCAGGAGGGAAACAATTATCAATGTAGCAAGTAAATACAATAGATAAGTAAAACAAGACTGAATGTTAACACTTACAATTCACAATGTCTCCCTGAAGCTGAAGAATTTGTGGGACAGGCATTGTAAGAATAACCACATCAAACTGGTCTGAGGAGCCTGTATTAACACAGACTTCCCATTTCCCATCTCTGAGGTAGATGTGAGTAACTTGACGATCATAGAAGATATCTGCACCTGCTTCAGAAAGAAACACAAATTATTGTGTGTCTGAGCAAACTAAAGAATCAATAGGTACTGAAAAGGGCAATCAAAATGGTCAAGGGGCCAAAACAATTCCTCTGTAATGGGAGACTACAACATTGGTTTTTGAAAGGGGCATGCTAAGAGAGGGACAGGGACAGGGTAGAAGTATATAAAATTATACTTGGTGTGGAGAAAACGGGTAAGGTGAGGACTATCTCCTCTCACAATACTAAAACTGAATGCCCTGACTGGTGGGATATTTAGGACAAGCAAAAAGACCTATTTCTTCACACGGCAAACTATGGAATCCACCACAAACAATGCAATGCTGGAGGTCAATATAGATATATATTTTTTAAAGGATCAGATGAATTTATGTAGAATTATTCTTAATTAATGAGTGCCATTCACAAAATTAATGTGCAAGGAGTGATAGCTACTAATTATGATGTGCCTTAGTATCCTCTGGTTGAAGTGGATGGCAGTTAAAGTGGGGTAATCCACTTTATCTCTGCAGTGTGGCAGCAGCCTAAAACATGGGACTTGGGATGTAAATCTCCCCAAATTTTGTTCTTCCAAGAATGAATAATTTTACCATTTGTTTTATCACTGTGAGAAAATCTTTGGGAAAAATGCACCTTTTAAAGACTATCTGCATTTGAGGACTTATTCTGTTCAATTTTTTTGCACAGAAAATTAGTTTCCTGCACTTCTTATTCAGAGTTGTTATTTTCTGCACCAAAAATTCTGTCTTCTGTGCAAGAAACTTGTAGTTTTCTGTGCACAAAACCACATCCATGTTGCAGGAAAAGTGGCAATGTGGATGTATTTTCAGATATTCAGATATAGGATGATTATTTTGCTCAGGCAATTACTCTTCTGGGACCACATACTCAAGGCAGGAATCATATGACTGTCCTTTACTATAGGCTTTACTACAGCATCTCTAATCTGATGCTCTCTACATGTTTTGGATTAATATTCTCCAGAATTGCAGGAGGTTGAATTGTGCTTTCATTCACTCATGATGTTTCTTATCTGTGGGAGGAGAGGCTGTTTGAGCTAGTTTTGGTTTTTTTATGCCTTATCGTGAGCAAATTAGGGTCTCTGTTTTGTCTGTTTTTGTCTTTGGGGGGAAAAAAAGACATAGGATCCACTAGCAGCCTCCACTGGCAGCATGTTGTGAATATACTTTAAATGACTGTTTATTGACTAAAACCAAATATAGTGGGCCCTTGGTATCTGTTAGGGTTTGGTTCTAGCAACCCCAGTGGATTCCAAAATCTGTGGATGGCCAAGTCTCATTACATACAATGGGTAGTAAAAATACTGTCACTTATATGAAATGGCAAAATTAAGGTTTGCTTTTTGGAATTTTTTTTTAAAAAACCAAGCCGTTGATGGTTGAACCCTGTTAATGCAGAATCTGTGACTATGGAGGGCCAACCGTACTTATTAAAATGGTGGCATATAAATTCACTGAACAATAAATGAACACAATTCCTAGTGCTAATTATTAGCACTTGTAAAAGATATTTGTTTGGACTAAAGCTCCCAGTATCCCTAAACTAACATGGCCAATGGCCAATGGTTGGGAGATTCTGGAAGTTTTAATTCAAAAGAAGTAACATTTCCAAGCCCCCCAAAATTATTTCCATCAAAGCCCTAGATAGCTGAAGGCTATTAAAGACTATTTGAACAACTGCAAAGGGGAGGGTCGCAAACAAACTCACAAAAATGTAACAAACAAACAAAAAACTCTACACACCCAGAAGTAGAGGTAAATCCATTTCTGATTTTGAAAGGTATTTTTAGGCAAAATTATACAAGGGATCTGTAACATGTTTAAAATGTTTAACAACATAAAAAATCCACAAAACAGTGATACCTTTAAGGGCTCAACCAAAATGCATTATATGCATGTTGCAAGCTTTCGAAGCTCCACTTGCTTCTTCATCAGGCAAAGATGTTAAAAATCGCACAGCAGAAAGGAAACAAAATGTCGATATTAGTCATAGGCCTGCCTTTCATCAAGATGTTGTGGTTACTATTATCTTTTTGTCTTGCTATTTTATTTCCTGGACTTTAAGAATGTTCCAGTACCCACATAACCAGAATACCCCTCTATGCCATCTGAACTGAGGACAACAGCCACAACACCTTGGCAAAATGCAGGACTATGACTAACATCATTTTTTTCTTTCTCCTTTATGATTTTTACATCTTTGCCTGAAGAAGCCAGTGAAGCTTCAAAAGCTCATAACATGTATATAGTGCATTTTGGTTGTTCGATTAAAGGCATCACTGTTCTGTGGATTTAGGATATTATTGTACTTTGCTCTATGATCAACACAGCTACCTCTAGATATATGAAGTGAATAGCTACTTCTAGAAGATTCCAAAAGGCACATTTAGTGTGGCAGAATGGGAGGACTACTAGGGCTACTCATGGCATTGGGGCTACCCTTTGCCAAGTCCTTGTTTATATGAGTCTACAACTGGACCCTCCTTTGCCAGAGACTGGAAACAACTAATTGATTTAAATTGTTATTAATTCAAAAGAAGTTTCTAATATTGTGGCTTAACTCATTAGATTGACTGATTAATGGCATAGTTAATTTCATGCCGTAAGTTCATTGATTAAGATATACATTAATTTCATGTCATAAGTTCAAAATCAAGTTAATCAATTGTAGGATTTTTGAATTAATTAAAGCTGGTGGTTTTATATCCGCTGGCGGATTAGCAAGACATGAAGGCTGGAAGAGAAGGATCAGGATTGGAGGAAATGGCCTTGTTGCTAAGCGGGCTGCTCTGCTTACTGTTGTCACTGCTACCATGAAGAGTGAGGCAGAGGAAGTTCTGGAAACCCAGCAAAAGAATAACTAAGAAGCAAAGGAACAAAAGAAGAGAGAGTGTCCGGACATGAAATGAAATGGGACAGGGGATGGATTTGTTTGCCCAGCCCTCAACCAGTCACAGCCTTTGCAGAATGTCAGGCCATTTTAGGTCTGAAAGGCTAGAGTCCCCTCCCTTCACCTACAATCTTACCTTGTAGATCCCTTCAGTCCCCATCCACTATTGCTTTTGCTCTGGTTTCTATTATGTATTTATTATTGTATAACATGCAAAGGTCCAAAACACACTGCAAAAATAATCCAGTTTGAGATCACTTTAACTGCCCAGGATAAATGCTAGGGCATTGTGGGAAATGTAGTTCTGTGAGACATTGAACCTTCTCTGTCAGAGAAGTCTGGTGCCACAATAAACTACAGTTCCCCAAATTCCCTAGCACTGAGCCAGGACAATTTAAAGTGGTCTCAAACTGAATTATTTCTGTAGTGTGTTTTGGACCAAAGTGAAAAGTTTTCCCCCAACTCATCCCCATTTTCACTTCTTCTGGCTTCTCTCCTCTTCCTTCTTCCCTCTCTTCTGCTTTCCATTCCTCACTCATTCTGTGTATCACACACTTTTGGGAGAATATGATTATAATTATTTCTATCCTGAATCTTCACCAGTTTACAATGATTAAAAAAAACAATTAAAAATCAACAAGATACAGAAGTTAAAACACAATTAAACAACCAGGGGGAAAACACCAAATCCAGGTTAAAACATGTATCATTAAAACACAAATACATCAGCACAACAATTAGCAATATCCAGCACATTGTGTAAGATGGGCCTTATATAATCATTCCTCAAATGCCTGTTGGAATAGAAAAGTATTTGCTTGTCTGTGAAAACAAAGTAAGTTGGGTGCCCATCTAACCTCTCTGGGAGGGGAGTTCCAGAGCTTGGGGGCAGCCACTAAAAACACCCTCCTTCGTGTTCCCACCAGATGTATCTGTGAGGGTGGTGGAGCATAGAAAAGGGCATCCCCAGCAGAGTACAGGCTGTTTCATACGGGAGAATACTGTATAGTCCTTCAAATGACCTGGATCTGAGCCATGCATAACTGCACCAGCCAATGGAGCTGTTGCAACAAGGGAGTTGTGTGCTCCCTATAGCCAGTAGCCATTAGTAATCTGGCTGCAGGTCTTTGGGCCATCTGAAGGTCCTAATCGCTCTTCAGAGGCATCCCCACATACAGCACATTACGGTAATCCAACTGGGAGATAACTAAGACATGTGTTACCATGGCCAGATGTGATATCTCAAGGAATGAGCGCAGCTGTCATACAAGCTTTAACTGCAAATGCACTCCTAGCCACCACTGAAAGCTGGGCTTCCAATGTCAGAGTTGAATCAAGGAGCAAACTCAAGCTGAAAATTTGCATCTTCAGAGGGAGTGTAACACCATTTAGCACAGGCTGAATCCCTATTCCCCCATTTGCCTTTCGACTGAACAGCAGCACATCCATCTTGTCTGGATTAAATTTCAATTTGTTTGACCTCACCCAGTCCATTATTGATGACAGATCCCAAAACAGCTTTCTTAGCTTGTGCTGGAAAGGAGTAATAGAGTTGGGTATCATTGATGTACTGATGGTACTGAACTCCAAAACTCCAACAACCTCTCCCAGCGGTTTCATGTATATGTTAAATAGCATGGGAAACTGAATCCTGAGAGACCCCACAGGCCAATGGGCTGAACAGGAGTCTCCCAGCACCACCTTCTGGGTTCACCCCTACAGGAAGAGATGAAGCCACTGTAACTATTCCCCAAACACCATCCCAGCAAGGTGACCCAGAAAAATATCATGGCTGATGATATTGAAATCCACTGAGAGCTCCAGCAGAGCCAACAGGCACACTCTCCCTGTCTAGCTCCTGGCATTGGTCATCCACCAAGGTGACCAAAGCTGTCTCTGTCCCATAATAAGGCCTGAAACCAGATTGAAATGGATATACATAATCCTTTTCATCCAGAAACCCCTGGAGCTGCTCATTTATTTATTTATTTAATTTCAAGGATTTATAGCCTGCTTTTCTCCCACAATGGGATTCAGAACCTTGCTGAAAAATGCCATGGAACTCCATGGTAATCCTTTATTACTCACACAATACTGCAAACATGGCTAATACATGGCAAGTATTCCTTAACGGAACGTTTCTGCTATTTTCTTCTCTCGGTTTTTCTTTCGTTCTATCCTCCCTACTTCACTCATTCTGTTTTTTTACCCACACCCGTCTTCACAGTATCACACATTCTGAAGTAGGGACAGAAAGAATATTCACAATTATTCATTTCCAGGTCGAAACACAGGTTTCTTGACAATTAGGAACCCCATGGGGATAAATGGTAGAGGAGCAAGACTTTTACACCATTTCCCTCAGTATTAGAATTTCCTCCAGTATTATGGAGCAATTATTCTGTGGAGAAATATACTTTTATGCACCAAAAAATATTTTCTACATAGAAAATGGGTTTTCTTTGTGTAAAACCATTTCCTGTCCAAAGAAAGTATATTTTTTGCATTAAAAACTATGTATATTTCTTTACAGAATATTGAATAATATTCCACAACACTTCAGAACACATGTGAATACATGGGGACTACTGTGGAGAAATATATATTCGGCTACATGTTTGATCGGTTGATCTATCTATCTATCTATCTATCTATCTAATCTATCTATATTCAGCTACAAAGAAAAACGTTCTGCATATACACAGAGACACTCCAAACAATTCTGGTTTAGAATTCGTCATCCTTTATTCAATGACTGATCTCTGTAGCTAGTCATATATAGTTGCACTTGCAGTGAATCTGTGTCTCCTAGCTGAAATTAACTCATTATTTTTTACTAGCCTTTAACACAGGGTGGGAATCATTTTGCCTTCTAGATGCACTCAGACAACCCCTAGTAGTCCTAGCCAGAATAGCTAATTGTAAGGAATGTTGAAAGTTACAGTTTAACAACTTCTAGTGGACTGTATTGTTCCTTTAGCATCTCTGTTTATTAACCTTTAATAAACAAGGCGATAGAAGGAGAAGTGAACAGGCCACATGTTTGTTGTTTGTTGCTGTGTGCGTTCAAGTCATTTCCAACTTATGGTGACTCTAAGGTGAACCTATCATTGGTTTTTCTTGACAGGTTTCTTCAGAGAGCTTTTGCCATTGCCATCTTCAGAGCTGAGACAATGTGACTTGCCCAAGTTCACCCAGCGGGTTTACATGGCTGAGCCGGGATTCGAACCCTGGTCTGCAGAGTCATAGTCCAATGCTCAAACCACTACGCCATGCCGGCTCTCGTTGGTGAGGGTAGAAGCAGGTTAAAAAAGAAGAGGGAAAAGGATTCAATGAAAAAACTTAATTGAGGTTGTAAGATGCAATCACACTGTTTAGGACAGCCTGACCATTTCCAGGCACGCTGAAGTCCCAGTATCCCCAGGCAAGAATTGCATTATCTACTTTGTAGTACATTAAAGGAATTCTAGGCTGGGGAAAGACAACTTTAAAAAAAAGAAAAAGGGCACTTTTGAAGGTGTCAAGAAGATATATAACACCAGGATCAATGTGAGCAATCTCTTTGCCATTTTCTGTAAATCCCTTGCTCTGCCTGTTTTCAATGGTGAGATTAATGATAATTTAGGGACTCTATAGTACATCCTGAAGGGTTGGCCTGCAGCCGCCCCTTTTCACTCCGCACTGGGGCTGTAGCAACCTCATGCCGTGGCCCCCATCAGCCTTTTGAGGGCACAAAAAGGAGCCCCAAAAAGCGGCTCCTTTTTGCACCCTTGAAAGGGTGCCATAGCTGTGGAGGTACGGCTATATGGCGCCCTGTCTGTGCCCCGTCACCTGAACACAACACCAGAGGCGCTCCATGATGCTGAACGCCATGTGGAGCGGTGCGTGGCATCAGGTGCCTGAGGGGGGCAGGGTCGGACATGTGTTGTCAGGATGCTGCGACCTGACTCTGCCCCCAGGCCGGCATTTCAGACTGGTCTGTGAAGGCCCTTAACCAATTAAAGAAACATAGGGGGTTTTGGTAATTTATTTTATTTATATTAATTTATTTCTAACGTATTAATTTCCTAGGTTCTAACATTTAACATGTTAAACCTAATGTTACAAGTTCTTATCTCTGTCACTATGCCTAAGCTCTTAAGTGCTCTGCATCTGTCTGGTCCCTTTCCTAGTGGCATTCTGGAGTTAGGAACACTTGCCCCTCTGTGGCAAATCACTGGAAAATCTGCTAGTGGATCATTATCTACTTTCTGTCTAGGATTGTATTCTTAATTTTCACTTTCAAACGTAGGATCTATTTCCACAAAAATCTTTTTGTATTTCTGCTACAAAATCTTTCCCACTTATTTAAAGTCCCACATATATGTCAACATACATGTGTTATTCTAGAAACAGTCAGTTCCGAAAACCATCCTTCACAAACATGACAGATCACTATTACTGTACCTGACTCCTTTAAATAGTGCTTGACAATCGATGAAGTTCCTTGAGGTGTAACAAAATTCTCTGCTCCTTCCTTCACCACCATTCCTTCTAATACAGCAGTCAATGGCTTCAGTATTCCATGGGCCAACAGATCTTCATAAAAGCTAAAAGAAAGTTTTAAAAAGCCACAAAAAAACAACACATAAAACATAAAATAAAAATAAATAAAACATATAGCTAAGGCTTTAACTGACCAAGTGGACATATACGTCCCAAAATGTAATTATGGTATTTTCTTTCAAAGTATCTATCAAGGTATGATGGGCCTACAACCATTACAATCAACAGATTTTACACATGTACAAGTAGCTGAATGGGCTTTCAGATTTAATGGGAAACTATTTTACTGTAGCTCAACAAAAAGGACTGAGGACTGATATCAGAACCTTACTTGTTTTGAAGATTAGGTAGAGCAACTCATATGTACTAGAAAGGTGAGTGGTGCATGGAAACCTAAGCAACTACTTCAGCACTATGACGCAAGACAGGGTGGGACACACTGTTCTGACAGATCCTTTTACCCAGGCTGGTCCCAAAACTCCAACCCTTAGGAATCCTAAGAGTTAGGCTGCATCTGAACTACAGAAATAATGTAGTTTGACACCATTTTAACTGCCATGGCTCAATGCTATGGGATCCTGGGGTGTGTAGTTTGTTGTGGCACCAGAGCGCTCTGACAGGAAAGGCTAAATATCTTACAAAGCTACAAACAGCAGGATTCCAGAGCACTGAACCATTAATTAAAGTGGTGTCAAGCAGATGCAGCCATAGCCATGTTAGTCTGGAATATAAGCAGACAAAGGCATGTTATAGCACCTTTGAGACTAATTGTGACAATGAAGCTGTAGCATAAGCTTTTGTATACTTGGTCTACTTCCTCAGACGTAGGAGTCCTGCCACTCACCCTGCCCTTGTCCCCCCCATTCTATCCTTGCTTCATTGGGTTACTGGGCCTTACTGTGAACTTAGGGTTGTGTTATTTCTGACTTATGGAGACCCTAAGGCTAACCTATCATGGGGTTTTCTTGGCCAAATTTGTTCAGAGAAGGTTTGGCATTGGCTTCCACTGAGGCTGAGAGCATGTGACTTTCCCAAGGCCACCCAGTGGGTTTCATGGCTGAGGAGAATCAAACCCTGGCCTCCAAGTGCAACACTCAGACCACTACACCACACTGGGCCTTAGGTTAACCCCTATAAATGTGGGCATGCGGTTGTGTTATTGCATGGGTTCTTTAGTTTCGTATGTGTGGCCTGACTCCCAATTCAGGATTCACAGACAATCAGTGACAGGTTTAAAATAACAATAACAGATTTATTAAACACAGTATATGAATATAATAAAGCTTAGTATTGTATTCTTTAGGCTCCCTGCCATCATAGGCAGTTCCCTCTTCTTCCTCAAATTCAAAACTCTGTCTCTGTCAGCTCAACACGCTGTCAGTGTCAGCTTCAAACCAGGTCTCAAATCCAAACCCTGTTGAATCTCTTCTTCTCCCTATCCGACTGTCTCCAAGAGACAAGCTGCTGCTTTTGCTACGCACTGTTTCCCCAGGAGCCCCCCTTCACAGCCTTCCTGCGCTGTGACTGGCTGCTTTCAAGCCAAGTCTGCCCAGCGCCTTCTTTGCAATTGGCCTTCCAGCTGTTTTGGAATTCAAATCCCATAATCGCAAGACAGCAGGGCCATTGGTGAAGGGACTGAGCTGGAGAGCCATAGGTTCCCTTTCTTGGATGTATGATATAATTTGTTTGTTGCTATCTGCCTTCAAGTCATTTCTGACTTATAGCAATCGTAAGGTGACCCTATCATGGGGTTTTCTCGGCAAGATTGGTTCAAAGGAGGTTTGCCGTTGCCATGCTCTGAGGCTGAGAGAGTATGACTTGCCCAGGGTCAGTCTGACTTTTATGACTGAGCGGGGATTTGAACCCTGGTCTCCAGGATCATGGTCCAACACTCAAACCACTACACCGAACTGGCTCTCGTTATGTACTCTCTTTATGCATGATTTACTCAACCATGGTTTTCTGATGAACTTATCTTCATTAAAATGCTTTGTTGGCTTGCAGTATTCTTACAATGCACTGCTCATAATCAGGGTTATGCGCACGGATCAGATGCAAAAACAGGGGCAGGATTTAGCTTCCTGAAAAAGAAATAAAAAGCCCCTCAGTGTATGATCAATGCCGGGTGAAATCTCAGAAGCTGCAAAGCAAGGGAGAATGTGCAAAAGCACAAACACTTTGGATGTAGAAAATCCCGGCTTGTTGCAGGGAAAGACCTCCCTTGAGTCGCCAGAGAGCTACTGCCAGGCACTGCAAACCATGGATGGGCAACTATGGCCCTCCAAACAATGCTGGACTGTCCATCAACCCTATTTGCATAGGCAGTTAGCGAGGGATGCTGGGAGACATGTCTCCAACAAGAGCTGGAGGGATCCACTTGCCCAACCCTGCTGAAGACGATATTGAAGTACATGGACCAATGCCCCCAAAGGCACCTTCCTATTGTTTACATTTATATTCAGGGACTTTCAGTGATGCTGATGACAATAATAATAAATATTATTTCTTTCCCTTTGCCAGTGCCCCTCCAGAAGCACTGAAGTAAAATCAGAATCAACTACAGGTTGAGTCTCCATTATCTGGAATTCCAAAATCTAAAATCCTCCAAAACCCAAAACTTTTTTCAAAGGTGGCTGAGACAGTGACACCTTTGTTTTCTGATGGTTCGGTGTATTATTTATTTATTTATTTCCAGGATTTCTCCCAGAATGGGATTCAACTTTGTTTTATCCATAAAATTATTAAAAATGCTGTGTAGAAAAGTACTATGTGTATATGTTTATAAGGTGTAAATGAAACGTCATTGAATTCTGTGTTTAGACCTGGGTGCTACCACTTCAAGGTATCTCATTATGTACGTATATGCAAATACAGGTGTTCCAAAATCCAAAATAAATTAATAAATAAATCTTAAATCCAAAATACTTCCAGTCCAAAGCATTTGGGATAAGGGAGACATAATATGTATTATTAGTTCTAGACTGTGAAATGATGTGTATGTGTGTGCAGGGGGGAGTATCCAACCTGCCTTGCTTTTGTGTCTTTTATGGTGGTTTAGTGTGCAAAAATGAACAGGTGAAGCTTTCTATAGCATGGATATACACACACTGTCACCAGCCAATGTATTCATACAGAGCTGCCCCTAAAATCATTGTCAAAACAGGAAATTGTGAGAAGTTGGCGGACACTGAGTTCACTATGGGCCTTGGCTGCAAAAAAAAAAAAGCCCCAAACATCAAACTGAAAGTCCATCCAAGCCAAATTTAAGTCTGGTATATGCAGAATGTACTGTCTGCACTGAGCTAACAAAACAAATTTTCAACTCCCCCCCCATTCTTGTTTACCAACTATATCCTTTTGCAGATTAATATCATGTTCTATATATATATTAAAAAAATCAGTGTATGTATGTAACCTTATTTCGGTGAGGTCTGCAATTAAACAACATACAGTGGACCTGTTATACGCAGGGGTTTGGTTCCAAGATCCCATGTGGATAACAAAATCCGTGGATGCTCAAGTTCCATTAAATATAATGACATAGCAAAATGGTGTCCCATATAAAAAATGGAAAATCAAGGTAAATCTATACTTTTTTGGAACATTTTCAAACTGTGTATGCTTGAATCTTTTCATTCAAAATTAAGAGAAATTCCTCCTTAGGCTTTGCCTGAGCTATCTGGAAGCAGCGTGTCAGACTTCACAAACTAATCTCATCTGGTCTTTCAAGGGAATTCTTTAAACACCGTTTTGCAATTTGTACCTCCAGCTTTTTTGCATAATGAGAATGTTGTATACTTGTGACTAAAGCAAAGGAAAGGCAGTTTGAGTTTTCAGGATGCTTCAGCACCATCTCTCTCATGCACACACAAAAATGCACCACCAGCACCACTAATGTTCAACAACGGGTACTGCCAAATGAGGCTTTTGTAAAAAAATAAAACAAAACGTGTAAGCATCCTGCTCCAAGGACAGAATGATATTAGTGGCTCCAGATGACATCATCTCCCATCTGCAATCCTCCCATGTTTTATCATCACCTCCTCTGTCATCCCAAGGAGCAAAAGATGGAAAAGCAGCATCATTTTCTTTGGAGCTGGTGATGCTAGAGAGCCCTCTCAGGGCAGGAAAAGAAAATATTATGGTTAACTAGAAGCATGTCTGCAAAACTAAAGCCCTCTTCTTTTCAAAAATAACTTGCACAGTCAACTACAGTACTGAGGGAGGAATTGTGTGAGAGGTGTTCACACGCAATTTCAGGCAATGGCAACCTATTTTCGGGCAATGGGAAGTCAGTTTGAACGCAATTCAAATTCACGTACATTCGCTGAACTAGCAAATTCACGTGAATGCGTTCTGGCCCCACTTTCTTTTCATTTGAAATTAAGAGAAATTCCTCCCATGTGATAAACTCTGATGTCAGCAATAAGTAAGTCTCTAGTAAATAGGTAGCTTGGTGCAGTGATATGAATGTTGGACCAGTGTTCGAATCCCTGCTTGGCTAGGGAAACCTTTTGGGTGACCCTGGGCAATTCACACTCTCTCAGCCCCAGAGGATGGCAATGGCAAACCCCCTCTGAAGAAATTCGCCATGAAAACCCCATGACAGGTTTGCCTTAGGGACCCCATAAATCAGAAATGACTTGAAGGCACACAACAACCTTGCCACCTGCACGCCTCCTTCCATATCAACTTGTGTGAATTTGTTGTTGTAAGTCAGTCCCAACTGTTATACCACCTCCATGCCTCCTTCCATGTCAACGTTTGTGATTTCCTCCCAAAGGGCCCAAAGTCAAACACTAGATTGGTTTGTTTGTTTTAAAAATGTATTTCTCTCCTTGGGTTGTTTTGCATCCTCTGAGGATGCCACCAGTAAGTAAGTTCACCTGTTATACCACCTGAATGCCTCCTTCTAAAAAGAGGGGGGGAGGACAAAACCAACTAACCAAACACTAACAGGGACAGACAGGGGCTGCATCCGCATGTAAAAGGAATAATTTGATTTGACTCCGCTCTAACTGCCATGGCTCCAGGCTATGGCATTCTGGGAATGGTGGTTTGTTTCCAGGACAATGTCCTGGAAGAATTCCATAACATCCTCCATTTTGAACAGGGCTATGAAGCAAACATTTATATTTATATGAGGGTTTTATTTTTATTTTTTTTGGGGGGGGGGGTTGTATTTGGTCATGTCCATTTTTCCTGAAGGTCCTACATTTTGCAGTGGCTGGTCCTCCTTTGTAGTTAGGACCTCTGGCCACCCTGCAATAGTCATCCCTCCACACACACCCATTCAACCACTGGAAACCATCCCAAAACACACTGCAGAAATAACCCTGTTTGAGACCGCTTTAACTGCTCTGGTTGGGTGCTATGAAGTCCTGGGAACTGTAATTTAGCGTGGCACCAGAGCTCTCTCTCTCTGAGAGAAGGCTCAATGTCTCACAAAAACTACACTTCCCACAATTCCCCAGCACTGAGCCAGGGCAGTTAAAGCACTCTCAAACTGGGTTGTTGTTTTTTCAGCAGTGTGTTTTGAACCAAACTCCCATTTCACAGCCTGGAGCCATGGTGCTTAGCAGCAGCAGCAGGAGGCATAGCCTGCCACTCGGGTGTCTTCGGCTCACCTCGGGTGCCTTCGGGCGGAGTCGGGCCCCCGCGTGACGTACTGGGCTCCCAGGTCGGCGGTGGAGTCTGCATTCGAAGCGCCGCCTCGGCGGCTCGTGGCCATTCTGCCCCCTTGGAGGTCACGTGCGTGGAGACAAGAAGGGTTTCATGAAAAGCAATCCCGCGCTGAGGCGAGCCAATCAGCGCCCTCCTTGGCGCCTAGTAACAAGGCGAAGCGGCAGGAACGACGCGGGCGCTAGTAACAGCGCGTTCCCACCGCCTCCTCCTCCTCCCAGCCACTCGCTCCACTCTTGCCCTGTGTTTGTTGTGTGAGGAGAGTTGTTGTCCTCCATCTTTTTTGCCCTGGGTTACCAAACTGACAGCTTTTGAGCCAAGGCTCTAGTAGGCTGCTGTGGAATGGGAGTTTGGTCCAACAAAAACACACACTGCTGAAACAAACAACAATCCACTTTGAGGATGCTTTAACTGCCCTGGGGGATTCTGGGAACTGTAGTTTTTGTGAATCATTTTGAGCCTTCTCTGGTGCCATAAGAAACTACAGTTCTCAGGATTCCCTAGCACCCAGGGCAAAAGATGGGAGGACAACTCTCCTCACAAACACACACCAAAGTTTAGACTCCTCAGGGACTCGGGGGTCCAAAACACATTGGAGAAATAATCCAGTTTGAGACTGCTTTAACTGCCCTGGCTCAGTGCTAGGGAATCCTGGGAAGTGCAGAGCTCTGACAGAGAAGGCTAAATGTCTGTCACATAGTTCCCAGAATCCCCTAGCACTGAGCCAGGGCAGTTAAAGCGGTCTCAAACTGGTTTATTTCTGCAGTGTGTTTTGGACCCCTGAGTCCCAAGTCATGAAAGGCAGCATGGTGTAGTGGTTTGAATGTTGGGACTCCGACTCTGGAGGCCAGGGTTCGAGTCCTCCCTCAGCCATGGAACCCCACTGGGTGATCTTGCCTGTGCCACCCTCTCAGCCTCAGGGGAAGGCAATGCTAAACTGCCAAGGAAATAATAATAATAATAATAATAATTTATTTATATCCTGCCTATCCATATGGATCAAAACCCATAGGGTTGCCATAAATCAGAAAGAACTTGTAAGGAGTGACCAGGCGCGTCCTCCTTTTTCAACACACGTCCTCCATTTCTTCCTTGTATCCAGGAGGAATTCCAAAATGTCCTCCCATTTTGAGCATGAAGAAAGAATTTAATGTTCCTACTAGTGTTTTTTTAGCTTTGTTTTTGTCATGTCCTACTGCCTTGTGTTTGAATGTCCTACATTTAAAGTGCCTGGTCCTCCTTTGTGGCTCTGATACCTGCATGAAACCCACTGGGTGACCTTGGGCAAGTCACACTCTCTCAGCCTCAGGGAAAGGAGGCCAGGGCAAACCTCCTCTGGACACATCTTGCCAAGAAAACCCAGACATGTCCTCCTTATCCTGGACACGTCCTACATTATTATTATTACTATTATCATTAACATTTATTTATAGAGCACTGCAAAGTTTGCTTGGCCCTGTTACATGTCAACCTCTTATTGAAGAAGGAGGCCAAAATGACCTCCATTCTTCTCAGCATGACTAAGAAGCATGAATTTACTATTGCTATGAGTGATTTGAGCTTTGTATTGTGGGTTAGGTCCTACTACATTGGGAATGTCCTACATTTAACAGCACCTGGTCCTCCTTTATGGTTAGGTGTCATTCTGCTCTGAAGAAATCTTGTCAAGAAAACCCTTTTTAGGGTCGCCATAAGTCAAAAAGGACTTGAAGGCACATAACAACAACAAGAAAAAACATAGCTCCCAAGCCAATCTATAAGGGAAGGAATGAAATAGTAATAATAATAATAGTAATAATAATAATATTTTAATCTCCCTTTCAACTCTTTTCTGGGGAGATCGGTTTTGATTTGGGTCAAAATTGCCTTGCACAATGGGGTTTCATTGACCAAACTTGTTGTGTGTCTTCAAGTCGTTTCCGACTCATGGCAACCTTAAGGCGAACCTATCCTAGGGTTTCGTTGGCAAGGTTTGTTTAGAGGAGCTTTGCCATCATGGCCATCCTCTGAGGCTGAGAGAATGTGACTCTCTCCCAAGGTCACCCAGTGGGTTTCTATGGCTGAGCTGGGATTCGAACCCTGCTCACAGTTGGATCAAACCCAGGCAAGCCTTGGCTTCTGAGGCAGAGTAACCAGACGTCCTCCTTTTCCCGGACGCGCCCTCCATTTCAACCTCCTCTCCAGGAGGCATTCCAAAAATGCCTTCCATTTTGAACCTAAGAAGGAAGAATTTAATATTTATGAGTGTTTTTTAAAATCTTATATCTGTCATGTCCTCCTACATTTTTCTGGAAGGTCCTCCATTTTGAGCAGGACCAAGAGGCACGGATTTAATACTTCTATGAGGGTGTTTAGCTTTGTATTCGTTAAGTCCTCCCTTCTTCTTGAGCGTCCTCCATTTTAAGTCTGACTAAGAGGCACTGATTTAATATTCCTAGGAGTGTTTTGGCAAGCTTTGCATGTCCTCCTTCCTTCTTGAACGTCCTCCATCCTAACCCTGACTAATACGCCCGAATTTAATACCCTAGGAGTGTCTTTTTTAAAGCTTTGCATGTCCTCCCTCCTTCCCGACCGTCCTCCATTCTGAGCCTGGCTAATGAGCCCGATGTAAGATCCCTGAGTGTTTCTGTAAGCTTTCCCTTGAAGGTCCTCCATGCTGAGCAGGACCGAGGAGCACGAATGCCATGAGTGCCAGGCGTGCTTTGAAGCAGTGCATGTCCTCGTCTCCTAGTCCTAGCAGACTACTTTTCTTGACCGTCCTCCATTCTGAGCAGGACCACGAAGCAGGGTCTCTAAAGCTTTAACACTCTCTTTGAGCTTCCTATTTGGCCCTCCATTTCCCTCCAGCGTCCTCCATTCCGAGCAGGAGCTAGAAGAAGCAGGGCTCTAAGAGTTCTACGGGTGTCCTGAGTGGTCCTCCATTCGGCGGGGAGACCCTTCTCCTTCCTCCCTGCCTCCCCTCTGGCCCCCGGGGGAGACTCACCTGCGCCCCTCGCCTTCTCCCAGACTTCCAGGTGGGCCAGGTGCGGCCGGGGGAGCTCCCTCCGCAGAAGCGCCGCGCACAGGCTGCCTGTCAGACCGGCCCCCACGATCAGGACGCGCGCCATGGCCGGCCTGGATCCTCCCTCCCTCCCTCTTGCCTTTCCCTTCCTGGGACTACTTGGCACACCGACCAGAGACAGCAGCAGCAGCCGCCCGGAGCCCCAAGCCGTCCTTCCCGGAACCCACCAGCAGAGGGACAGGAATCAGGATGGACAGGGAGGAGGAGGAGGAGGAGAGTGATACAGTCGTCCCTCCATATCCACGGTTTCTTTCCAAATCACTGCACTACCCGCCTCTTATAACCACTGCTATTCCGCTTCTACTGCCCTGGCTGCCTCCTGTTGCACTCTGGGGCTTGTAGTCCAGTGAGGCCTAAGAGCGCTCTGGCTGAGGATTCTAAAACTGCAAATCCCAGAGTGCAACAGGAGGCAGACAGAGCAGTGAAAAGTGGAATAGCAGCACTATAAAGAGTCTAGTGCCATTTACTCATATAAACGTTTCAGATGCTGACCATAGTACTGCACTACCCTCTTATAGTACTGTACTGTTATTCCACTTCTACTAGTCTGGCTGCCTCCTGTTGCATTCTGGGTTTTGTAGTCCAGCGAGGCCTAAGAGCTCTGGCTGAAGATTCTAAATGCCTTTCTCTTAAACTGCAGGTCCCAGAATGCAACAGGAGGCAGACAGAGCAGTTAAAAGTGGAATAGCAGCTCTAAAGTGTAGTGAGGTAATCTCCTTAGACCAGTGATGCCCAAACTCTGGCCTTCCAAGCTTTTGGACTTCAGCTCCCAGCATCCCAGACCATTGGCCAAGGTGTCTGAGGCTTCTGGGAGCTGAAGTCCAAAGACCTGGAGGGCCAGAGTTTGGACATCACTGCCTTAGACAACCGTGATGAAAATCATATAAACATCTCAGACACTGACCATATTACAACATGACACTACACTCTTACAGCACTGCTATTCCACTTTAGCTGCTCTGGCTGCCTCCTGTTGCATTCTGGGGTTTGTGGTCCAGTGAGGCCTAAGAGATCTCTGTGTGAGAATTCTAAATGCTCCCCTTTAAACTGCAAATCCCAGAATGGAACAGGAGTCATCCAGAGCAGCTAAAGTGGAATAGCAGCACTATAAGAGTGTAGTGCAGTAATCTATCTTCAACCATTAGCCACACATTCCGAAAACATACCTGTTCCCAAAAGCAAATCTTCATTTTGCCATTTTATAGATGTCCTCCTTTTCCAGGACATGTCCTTCTTTCCGGGAGCAATTCCAAAATGTCCTCCATTTTGAGTGGGCTTAAGAAGCATGAGTTTATATTTGTGTTAATAGTTTTTAGTTTTGTATTTGGTCATCTCCCTACGTTTTTCTTGAGTGTCCTAGGTTTTGCCTCATCCTCCTTTGCAGGGAGGACATCTGGTCACCCTGTGATACAGTTGTCCATCCATGTCCATGGCTGGGTTCAAACATTATCCACAGCTTGAAAACATCCCAAAACCATACCTGTTCCCAAAAGCAAACCTTAATTTTGCCATTTAATAGGAGTCCTCCTTTTTCTGGACATAGCCTCCATTTCAGACTTCTGTCCAGGAGGAATTCCATTTACCATCCTCCATTTTGAGCAGAATTAAGAAGCATGAATTTATATGTCTATGAGGGTCTTTAGCTTTTATTTGGTCATGTCCCTACATTTTTCTTGAAGGTCCTCCATTTGGCAGTGCCTTGTCCTCCCTTGTGGTTAGGATATCTGGGCTCCCTGCATCATGAAGCCCACTGGGTAACTTTGGGCGAGTCACATTCTCTCAGCCTCAAAGAAAGGCCATGGCAAGGCTCCTCTGAACAAATCTTGCCAAGAAAACTCTGGGTGACCAGAGGTCCTCCTTTTCCAATACATGCCCTACATTTCAGCCTTCTGCCTGGGAGTAATTCCAAAATAGCCTGCATTTTGAGCATGACTAAAAAGAATGAATTTATACAGGATTTTATATTTATTTGAGTGTTTTTAGCTTTTATTTGGTCATGGCCTACATTTATTTATTTATTTAGAGTATTTATACCCTGCTCTTCAGCCACAAAGGCTCTCTTTCTCTTGAAGATCTTCCGTTTGGCGGTGCCTTGTCCTCCTTTGTGGTGAGGACACCTGGTCACAATGCCTTCCTGCGCCTTGTGGCTTTTTGAATAAGATGGTTCCTTCAGCCATAAGCTTTTTGGCACAACTATGAGCTTTATTACACTAGCGAGATCCCGCAGGAAAACAGAATTTAAATAAGAGTTAAATTAAATTTAATAACAAATCACTTCCACTGTTATCATTCAAAAAATCCTTACATATGAACACCCCTACAAGCACAATGCTGAAGTCCCTCCATGAGCTCAATGCAGATGTTGTTGTTGTGTGCCTTCGAGACGTTTCCAACTTATGGCGCTGCTCAGGTAAAACTACAGTGGTACCCCGGGTTACGAAATTAATTCGTTCCGCGGTTAATTTCGTAACCCGAAATACCTTCGTAAGCCGAATTCCCATAGGCGCTAATGGAAAAATAGCTCTCTGCTGCCCTCCGGTGGCGGAAAATAGCGCCGCGGTTTTTTCGTAACCCGAAGAAACCTTCGTAAGCCGAAGCAATAAATCCCTATGGGATTTTTTCGTATCCCGCAAACGAGACGTTTCCAACTTATGGCGCTGCTCAGGTAAAACTATTCATGGGGTTTTCTTGGAAAGTTTCTTCAGATGGGTTTTCCATTGCCATCCTCTTGAGACTGAGAGCGTGTGATTTGCCCAAGGTCACCCAGTGAGTTTTCATGGCTGAGCAGGGATTCGAACCCTTGGCATTTATCACACTGAGGTTATTGGAGATAAAATCAGGGTGACTGCGGGTCGAATGATGCGAATTGACGTTATAACGTGAGTGTTTTATCACACCTGGTTGCCTTTCCGTTGCCCTTCCGAACTGGGGGGGAATCGAATCCAAGGCATGTCACGTGATGCGGATTCAGGCAAAGTGGAGTGAGTGCACATTGTATTACCACACTGGTGCATACCATGGGGATTCAAAGATTCGAATTGGGATCCTTGCGCATGCTCAGTAGGGCTCTGGACACATCCTGAACCTTTACACTTCTGGGGTGAAGAAGGGAGCCTGGTTGCACTTTCACGGGAATGACAGCTTCACCTATCTTCCTCCCTTCTAGTTTCCAATCCCTGGCAGCCAAATTGAAAGGGGTCCTCCCTGTCAGAGCCCCCATCCATTTCATCCACATCGACATCTATGCTCTTGTCCTCATATTATTCTCCTCATCTATTTCATCTACATCTCTCCTTCCCTTTGTAACAGTTGCTTTCTCTAAGGCTGCATCCACACTGCAGAGATAATCTGGTTTAAGTCCACTTTAACTGTCCTGGCTCAGTGCTATGGAATTCTGGGAACTGTAGTGTCCTGAGACATTGAGCCTTCTCTGCCAGAGAGCTCTGGTGCCTCAACAAACTAATTACTTAAATTATTATTATTAATATTATTTGAAAATAAATTATTATTATTATTATTATTATTATGGGAGTTGGAGTTTGATGTGGGGTCCTTGGCTCAAGGCTATGGAATTCTGGGAGTTCCATCTCTCTTTCCAGCCTGCTGTTTCATTTCCTTCACATACATCTGTCATCTGGATTGAAATCTACCTCCCATCCCTTTCCACTTTCATGTGAATGCTAGCCTCTGCATTGGAAGCAAATGGGGCAAAATTGCAGCACGGCATCATGGGAAATTTGCAACCCGGGGGTTTTGTGGTGGTGTTCCAGAGCACAAGCAAACTGGGATTCCACACCAGACCAATTTGCAGTGAATTCGAACCGAGCCTGAATGCAAATCCCGTCAATCCATTTATTTAGCGAACTCCCCAAAATGAGGAGCCAGTAATGATTCAGTTCGGAAGCCCCGCGGAAGCACCACGGAAGGGGCTCCCATTGAAAACAACTAGGTGTGAAAATACATGAACATTATGACGTGAATTCGCATCACTCAATCCACACTCACCCTGGTTCTGAGCGGGAAAACCCCCGTTTGATAAATGCCCTTGTCTCCAGAGTCACAGTCCAACACTCAAACCACTATATTGCGCTAGCCCTCAGTCAATATAGATTATTCCCAAATAAATATGCATAAAATATGGAAGCAGGCTTTATTCCTTCCAGAGTGTCAGACAGACGAGAAGACTAAATATTTCTTAGTACACTTTTGATTGAAAATTGTAGAGCATGCTCCATTTTTTTCCAGATCACTGGGGCTAGGGGGCTTTAGGCCTGCCTACCCTCCCTGTCCCAAGGAAGTATGTGATCAAGCAAAGAAGACTGGGAGAAATGCCACGAGACACCTGTCAGAAAGTTGCGCAAGTAAAATTGCAGAGTGGAAGCAATGAACGCACATAACCAGGAGTTCGTGGTTCAAAACAACAAAACAAAACAATACCCCACTCCAACCCCCCCCCTCAGTTTTCCATGTTGTGCAGAAAGCCACAATGCTCCTTTGCAAAAAGGCCGGACCATGGCTCCCGTACACATCTGTTCTTCCTTTTCATTTGAGAAGTAATAGTGCCACTCTATTCTGCTTTGGTCAGGCCCCACCTGGAATACTATATGTCCAGTTCTGAGCACGACAATTCAAAAAGGATGTTGACAAGCTGGGGCGTGTTCAGAGGAGGACGAGCAAAATGGTGAAAGGTCTGGAAACCATGCCTTATGAGGAAAGACATAGGGAGCTGGGGATGTTTAGCCTGGAGAAGAGAAGGTTAAGAGGTGATATGATAGCCCTGTTTAGATATATAAATGGATGTCATGCTGAAGATGGAGCAAGCTTTGTTTTCTGCAGCGCCAGAGAATACAACCCGGAACAATGTATAGGAAAAGAGATTCCACTTCAACATTAGGAAGAACCTCTAGGCAGTAAGAGCACTTTGACAGTGGAACACACTTCCTCGGAGTGGAGTCTCCTTCTTTGGAGGTTTTTAAACAGAAGCTGAGTGTCTGTCTGTCACGGGTGTGTGCTTTGATTGTGAGTTCCTGCATGGCAGAATGGGGTTGGATTGGATGATCAGGGATCTCTTCCGACTCTATAGAGTTTATCGCATGGGCTCTGAAACAGGCCTGTTGTGTCCTAAAACGGGGGCGCGCACGGAACGGGATGAGGCTAAGGACGGCATTTTACTGCATGTTGGAACGCCGCCACTGCCACCAGGCATTCCAATCACATCCTCCCTCCATTCCAGAGGGCGCCATTTCTGAGAATGACACATCCCGTTCCGTGCGTGCCCCTGCGTCCACACGTTTTAGGACGCAGCGGGACCATTTTAGAGCCTATGTGATAAACTTCTTTGATTCTATGATTCTATAGCAGTTGGGAAAGTTTATATGAATAATACTATGAAAAACCAGCAGAGGGTAGCATTGCCCTTTGGAACTCTTCTTCCCAGCCGCAAGAGCAATTACGTCAGTGCAACTCAGCTACAATTTGGCAAAGAAGAGTGGGCTGCAGTGTCTTTTCCATTATTCTGACATCATCTTTCAGACTGATGTAATTTCTGAATTGGCTTAATTTCTTAATTGCCTCCTGTGGAATCTGAATCTGCAGAATTGTTTTGGAGCAACTAATGGTAGGCGTTAGGCTGCATTATGCTGAGACCCTTTTTATGAGGGGGTGCTGAGAAATTCTTGACCCGACCAAGAAGTGAATGACCTAGAACCAGGAAACTTACTTGCTATTCCATATATTCATCCTGAAGTTCGATGCGCTTAGCACATTGTTGCTCATGTTTCTTTTTTTAAAAAAGAGAGGGGGAAGAGAGAAAACATATCTGAGAAAGGATATATAATATAATACCTTCTAGATAATCTGGGAGTCGCAGATGAGACTATCATTTAATCCAAATAACCCAGAAAAGGTGTAACGTTTGTTTAGGGTTGTCTTAATTCTCTACTAAAAACCGGGACAAAATGTAGGACAAAATTTAGACCAAAATATAGGACATTTAAGGTCCTCCATTTTTCTTACATTTTGGGCTAAATTTTATCCTACAATTGTCCTACATTTTGGTCTAAATTTTGTCCTACATTTTGTCCCAGTTTTTAGTAGAGAATTATGGCAACCCTACGTTTGCTCCAACTGATGAGTTTAACACCTCTCCTCGACTGTTGTCCTACTGAATTAGCACACCAAGACAATCAGAAACCTCTTTCCAGGTGTCACCCAAGCAATTATGCACCTCTTGCCAGAGCTTAGTTTTGCTCTTTAAAAACTCACAGGTTCTTGCTCTCAGTATGTTAGTTTGGAGGAAGGGGGGAACTCTGTTACTCTGGTCTAGCTCTGGCCCAGTCATTTTATGACTGTCTCAACCCCTAACATCGCTCTATTGGATTCCAGGAGAAGGTCTGCTGACTCTGCTCTAGAGTAAGTATAGCCATTAGTATTGCCTCAAACTTTTCCCTATTTCCACCTTCTGATTTCCCTGAGCCTTGTATGAGTGTGTGTATATCTGTGTTGCTGTGTGATTTTTTCCCCTTTTAATAAAATTTAGACTTAAATTGAAGAAGCCTGTCTCTGCGCTATTTCTTAAGGACAATTTGGAAAGCGGTTTCGCAGGTTCCTTGTAACACCCCCTCTCAGCAAATTAAGTTAATTAAAATTCCCCTAATTAGACCCTTCCTTACAAGGTTAAGTGGGTGGGGGATAACTGAGCAAAGCTAAAGGGGCAGGACTTCCAAGATGGGAGATATGTCGGGAGGTTTTTGGGGGGCAGGAAGGTATTTTTGGCCAGGAAGGTTGAATTTCCCTGAAGGCTTAATTTCCCAGAATCTTCCTGGAAATTAACAATCCCAGAAATGACACGGAAAAACTTTTAAAATTCCCAATTTCTGGGGAAAATCCCAGAAACTGGCAACACTGCTTGTCTTGGAAACTATGGCCCCATCCAGACAGGGCAAAATAAAGCTGCTTCCAGTCACTTTGGAGTAAATGATGCATGCGTCCTAAGAATCCGGAAGCTGCACCAAAGTTACATTCCAATCCTTAGGACTGGAGCATAGCTTTGGCACAGTTTCTGGCCTCTTAGGACACATGCATCTTTAAACAGCATACCTCCAAAGTGATCCTAAGCAGGTTTATTTTGGCCTCTCTGTATGGGGCCTATGGATCTGTTAATGCAGGCTAAAATATGATTGGCTTTCTGTGCAACAGCATCACATCCCTCTGCTGCAAGTCTCTCCAGATGTCCTTAGCTCACAACTTCCATCAGACCTAGCTAGCATTGCTAATGCAGGAGAATGCTGAGAGCAGTAAACAAAAAAGATCTAGAGCAGGTAGGGTTGCCATTCATCAGGACCTCCAAACCAGGACAAATGTAGGACAAAATTTTCAAATGTAGGACACATTTTTTGTGTCCTGCATTTGAATAGGAGCCTCCCGGGCTTTCCCTCTGGGCCTGGGCCCCGTCCTCGGTGGGGGCGGAGCCCAGGCGGGGAGGGACTCCTCCCCTTCAGGGAGGCTTTCCCTCTGGGCCTGGGCCCCGTCCTCAGCGGGAGCGGAGCCCAGGCGGGGAGGGACTCCTCCCCTTCAGGGAGGCTTTCCCTGCAGGCCTTGGCCCAAGCTGCGAGGGAAAGCCTCCCTTAGCTTGCCATATCTCGCCTGGGGGTGGGGGCAATCCCGGGGCCAAACTGGGGCGGGACCGTGCTGACCCACCCCAAACCGGGAAAGTCCCGCCCCCAGGCGGGATATGGCAAGCCTAAGAGCAGGGCCGGCTCACCCTACAGGCAACATAGGCACTTGCCTAGGGCACAAAAAGTTTAGGCGCAGCACTGCACTTGTCTGGAGTGCGCACGCGCACAGCTCCAGGCAAGCGCCAGGGTGCCTTTCGCTCTCCTCCTGGCTTTGCTGCTCAGGAGGAGAGTGAGGGGTGCTTTACTGGAGCGTGCACAAAGCCAGGAGGAGAACAAAGGGCCCTTTTCCTGGGTTTGCTGTTCTTTACTCCTTGCATTTTTGCAAGGAGCAAAAAGCAGCAAAGCCAGGAGGAGAACGAAGGGCGCTTGTTTGGAGCGCACGCGCACCAGGGCACCAATTGCAATGCTCCTGGCTTTGCTTTGAAAGTGAAGGGGGAAAAGGCTAATCTCCCTTCTCTATTCCTCCTGCTCTGACACAACAGCAGCACCTGTGTGCCCTGAGGTGTGCTTTCCACCCAGGTAAGAAGAGGCAGAAAAGATGCAATATTTAGCATTCTCTATTGGAGATCTCTGACCCAACTGCAAACTACAAATTCCATAACTCTAGCATTAAGGAGTTAAAGTGGTGTTAAACAACATTGATTCTCCAGTGTGATAGCAGCCTGAATTAAATGCAGATAATGTTGTTGTGAGATATTTAGCCTTCTCTGTTGGAGAGCTCTGGTTATGTTTAGCTTTAACAAACAAAACACCGGAAATCAAGGGATGAAAATAATTATGAGGGGCAACAGGGGTGCCAAAATATTTCTCACCTAGGGTGGCAAAATACCTAGAGCCAGCCCTGATCTAGAGGTCCACATATTCCCCATTATAAGCCTGGTTTCTCCATTGGAAACTTGGAGCTGTTGCAAATGAGCTGACAGTACTTTGTTCTCAGAAACCAAGCCACCCATTTGCCCCAGTGCTGTGCATGTCAAGGGCACAGCATATGAGGTCAGAACACACTCTGAGTGTTTGTTGTACTTATTGGGGGCACCTAACTTCACATGGATGTATTCTTAATATTTGTTAACAGTGGTCAACATGTCTTGACAGCACAGAAAGGGGCAACTCGGCTCTGAAGAGCAAATAAGCATAAAAACTCTTCAACACATATGTTTGTGAGCTCCACAGTCCAATTGGGTAGTAAATTATAAACTGCAAAAAAACAACAACAAATGTTTCATTTATGCTTGTCCCACAGTATCATCAGTGACATATATTAATGACTAAAGGCAAAAAAGATATTTGAACTGAAACTTTTGTCTAGAACACTGTTTTTGTGGATTCTTTCTTTCTTTTAGTGCCAAAGCCACTGATCTTTTCCAGTATGGCTTGCTTGGAGATGCTGCTAATTGGTATCAAAGTCTTCTTCATAACCATCCTCACATTTCTCTTCCATCCAAATCAGAGATGTTCTAGGCAGCATGTTTTCTGCACAGAATATGCATGCATTCCCATGTTTTATTAATTACTCTTGAGTTGATCCCGATTAATGGAGACCCTGTGGATGAAACATCGCCAATCTTCACTATATTCATTGCTCTGCTTAGATCCTACAGATTCAAGCCCATGACCTCCTTGGTTACATGGATCCCTCTGGTGTGCGGTCTTCCTCTTTTCTACTATCTTTTACTTTCCCAAGGAGTATTCTCTTTTCTAATGAGTTGTGCTTTCTCATGATGTAGCCAAAATATGACAGCCTCAGTTTTGTCATCTTTGCTTCCAAGGAGAGTTCATCTGTTCTAGGATCCATTTGTTTGTCTTTTTGGCTATCCTCAGTATTCTCAGCACTCTTCTCCAGCACCACATCTCAAATGAATTGATTTTTCCCCAATCTGCTTTCTTCACTGTCTATCTGTCATATGTACCATGCCTATTGTGAACACCCTTCAAAGACAGCCCCACACTGGAGAATGCATTGATGAAACCAACACAAATTCTGCTGAAATAGTCATAATTTCATGTCCTCATGTTGCAATTGGGCAACATAAATAAACTACAATTACTTTGCAATAACTGAATAAAGTACAAATGTCTGTCCGGCAGGCAAAACAATGGTTAAATAAATCTCACAAAAAAAGAAAAAGGAAGTAAAACTAAACCAAACCATATTATATATTGATATCAAGAAGAAGAAAAAAACACTACAATCCTGACAAGTTTTAAATTGGGTTTGAATATTAATTTTTAGAAAGGTAAAAGTTTGTTTTTCTATTAACCTTGATAAAACAGGACACATACTTTGTTACAGACACCATATGGGACTAGACCTCAAACACTGTGGAATTTTCAGTTGAATAGTTGCAAAATCTTCCCAGATGTCAGTCACTTTCTTTTCTTTTTCTAAAGGATATGCCATTTTATCTCTTGGTTTTTGTCATGGGTAACATTTTTGTCATTGTAACATATTCAAATGAGAGCCTACATGGTGTAGTAGTTTGAGAGTTGGACTATGACTCTGGAGACCTGGGTTGGAATCCTCACCTCAGCCATGGAAACCCAACGGGTGACCTTAGAAAGGTCACATTCTATCAGCCTCAGATAAACCTTGCCAAGAAAACCCTGTGGTAGGGTCATTTTAGGGTTGCCATAAGTCAAAAAGGACTTGAAGGTGCTAGTAACTTTTTGAGACACTATCATAACATGATAAAATTTATGCTTATGATGAAATAAAGCTATCAAACCCCAGAAACCCAGGGAAACTAATTGTAAACTAATCTATGTGTATTTGTGAGTGATGTGTTTCTTGTGTGCTGTTTGTATTATATTAGATGTTATTATAATTTGTTATCTTAATAATAGAGTTTATCCTCTGGCGTTTTAATTTGTCTTACCTCTATCTGGATGAAATCTTAATTCGGGTGTCATCCTGATATTATCACATGGTTTTTGGCTCCAATTTTGCTGTCTGAATACATCACGAGTCCATCCCTGCCTCCAGAGCTGTTGCTCCTGGCTATTTTCGGATCCAGGAGTTTCCCAGCTTGAGAAAATGGCTGGCGGAGCACTCTTGGAAGTGGGGATGGACTCGGGCTGTATTCGGGTGGCAAAAGCTGTCTGATAAGATCAGGATGCCGCCCAAATTAAGGTTTAAACTGGATAGAGGTAAGAGAAATTAAAATGCCATGGGATAATCTCTGGTGTGTACATTATAATATATTTTTTAATTTTAATATATATATATTTTGTATTTTAAAAAGAAAGAAAAAAAATACTTGAAGCCATACTACAACAACATATTAGGACAAAAAAAATTTACATGCTGTTTTTCAGTTTAGTTGCAGTCAGGTTATATTCAAAATATACAATAAATTTATCTATATTGAGTTGGATATTGTATGTCCAGTGCTGCAAATAATAATAATAATAATAATAATAATAATAATAATAATAATAATAATAATAATAATAATAAT